>NW_023606995.1:0-40001 GCF_013339745.2 Dermacentor silvarum | reverse complement strand
TTCCTATATGTCCTACTTTTTGCCCTACCTATTGATCCATCTCCTCGGATTTTATTTCAGCGCCACCTCCCGGGCAATTGAGTTCCAAGCTTTGACAGGCTCATAATTCATTGTCAAGTGGCATCCGGAAAAATTCAGCGTTCTTCCATCAATCGCAATCACCGTATCACAGTTAGAAATCGTCATTTTGCTACTTTCACATACACCTCGTAGTATAAATAACGCCAGCGACGTCTCAAGGTGTCAGCACTCTTTAGAAAGATGCTGCGTTGGCGCGAGAAAACGATCTCACGCCAACTACGTGCCTACAAGTTCTAACAACGAAGCAATCTACTACGTCAAAAATGCCAATATCCCCGACCACGCGTTAATAACGCCCTTTTAATAACACTTTGTGAGACAGTGGTACGAAAATTGTACAATACCGTTGTGCTTCCAAGCGAAAGGAAAGAAAAACACGCAAATTTCTCGGTAGCTACCAAGAGTACTTCTTAATTCCTTCGTTGATCTGGTAGGAAACTGATTGCTGGTCACTTTGTTTGTTGAAGCCGTGGGCAGAAGGGAATGTTTCATGGTATGTCATCATCATCATCATGAGCCTATATTTTCCGCTCGATCGATCCGGTCGATTTTTCAAGGAAAGCACCAAGATGTATGCTGTGCAAGCGTCTGGAGCTCAGGACTGCTGTAACCTACCCAAAGACGTGACTAAGTGCAAGGTCTGTGGGAAGATCGGTCACATGAGTGACGACTGCTGGAGTACGAATGCGCAGAAAGGGAAATATTCAGCCTGTGTTATCAACGAGAACGGTTATGATTTTTCATTGTGTGACAAAGCTGGAAAACACAAAAAAGGGAAAAAAAGTCTTCTCGTCCACAGTATCTCGTAGACCACTCCCATCGCACATTTAACAAAGCGCTCTCGGTCCGTCGCGCACGGACCGAGAGACGTATCACCATTTAACGCCTTTCTCAGACCTTCATGGATACTACGCTGCTGTCGCTGAAAAGTTGAGACAGACAGTTGAGAGGAACCTTTTCAATGCACTCTAGTACACAAGTGAATCGTTTTGGTACAGTGCTCAAATTGTGAATCTAAATGTGAACCATGAGTTACCCCGCGCGTTCGAAACCTATGCGCCAATTTTAAGTTAATGTTTCTTGAAACTGACGACATGAGGCAACTCATGAGTGATTTTGCGTACAATCAGAGCTAATTAATCAGCAACATTGTTGAACCCTGTCGATTTGGAGACTTCACACTGTCTAGTGGCCAGTGCTTTCTCGCAGCGCGCTGAGTTTTCTAGCACACTGACAACAAGCGCGAACGTTGAAACGGACTTTTCAAATACGATAATCATCAATCGAAAGGAGCGTGCTTCCATCAGTGACAGCAACCTCGTAAAGTATGATTGCGTCTATTACAACAAGCGTTAAGGTTTTAATACGCACAAACGTAGGTGTTTTCTATTCTAGTATTTGTGCTTGTGTGTATATGTGTTTGTGCATTTAAACCTTCCGGGCAACAAAAGTACGCTTCGTGTGTTCTGATGTTTTCGTGTTCAGATATCATTTCATCTAATATTTTAGAGTATTGAGAATAATGCATAATAAATTCCGAATTTCGAAGAATTGGGGATTTACGAGAAATAAAGTCCGATAAACTCCGAATTTCCGGCAGAAAATAAACTCCGAAAAACACCCTCCGAATTTCAAGAAAAATAAACTCCGAAAACACAGAACCCTAGTTATACATTACATAACCAAATGATAGGCTTTTGTTGCATGTAAAACCACGTGTGGCGCATACCTGCATATCGCGGACTTGGGTATGGAGCGAGGTATGGGCCACGGGTGATGGGGTATATGCATTTCCATACGGCCACGTGACATTTTTTTCCATCCGCGGCGACGCCGGGTTTTCGACAAGGTCATTGCCAGCTCTTTAAAGGACACCTCCGCATGAGACACATAAAAGTTTCGTCTTTATAACTGCTGGGGTTTTACGTGCCAAAACCATGATGTGATTATGATGCATGCCGTAGTGGATCGTTCTGGAAATTTCGACTACCTGTGGCTCCTTAACTTGTACTGACATCACACAGTACGCGGGCTTCTAGCATTTCGCCTCCATTGATATGAAACTGCGGTGGCAGGGATCGAACCAGGCGCCCGCTGCGTGGGATTCAGATACTCCACCACTGAGCCACGAAAGCGCTTGCTATCGGGCAATGAAAAAATACCCTATAAACGCTCCCTAGGAAGGCGCAGAGGCGCAGACAACCCAAGTATCGCGGCATCATCTAGGTAATGCGCCTGCAAACGCAGCGTGCGCAGGCACAGACGACGAGATGTGCTCCAGACGAGGCGTGCAATAAAAAAAAGCGATCCCTAGCCTCCGCCTGTATGGTGGTGCCATTTAGTTAAGGTGCCTGCAAACGCAGCGTGCGAAGGTGCGGACGACGAGATGCGATTCAGACGAGGCGCGCGATCAACGCGATTCTGATGTTAGATGTGCGCCACGTAATCTGGGTACCTCTTCGGTACACGTTATGGCGTCTCCTCGCAAGGTACTAACCGCTGCTGAAGAAGCGAATCGTAGAGCTATGTGCACGGCTACCACTAGGCATCATCGGGCTCAGCAGACTACTGTGCAGAGAGCATTACAAGCTGCAGCTCGCCGTCGACGCCGGGCGGACAGTTCAGATCGTTCTCGTCAAAGTCGAGGCGAAGAGACTTTGCCGCGAAGACCATGTTGTGCATGGTGCCGAAATTGGGCCTACTCTTGCGCCGCACAACCAGCTTACACTGTGACTGTGCTGCGTGTGCCGTGCAGGCCTGTGACTTTTTGAATATGGACCTTCGTGCAACATTTTGACGTTTGTTTTCCGTCTTTTCTTACGTATTAGAAAAGTTCTGAACAACTTTCTTAAAAGCCGGTTTGCCATGATATCTACGCGCGGAAAGCAAGAATCAGTGCCGTGTTCTCCGTATGGGGGCGACGACAAAATGTTGTGCTCGTGTGGCTCGTGGTGCGTTCCGGTGTTCTGTGCTGCTCAGCGTTGAAGGCCAGGTGATTCTGGCTGTACGCCCGGTCCAGAGAGCCCAGATCGCTGACCACGCCATTCTCGGACGCCAAGAACCTGTGCTCCTGCTGGGAAACCGGTCCAGGGAGCCTCAAGGGCCTGTGTTTCTTCTATGCAACCAACCCAGGAAGCCAGGCGAGGTGGCCGCTTTCCCGGGCCACTGCCACGACCAGCCTGCCACCGGAGGCGAAAGCAGCTGGGGGAACTACTGCGCGGTTACAACGGCTGCATAAACAACAATCGCTCCCGTGATGCCGTTGTAGAACCATGGTGACGTAGTGCGACCACCAGTAAACCCTTCGGGACCGACGTCTGCCTAGACGCGTCACATAAGGAAACAAGGCGAGAGACAATTTATACTAAATGACAGATATTGTAGGAACAGCCGCAGGACTGCATGCATTAGCTGTAATACCTAGCAAGCACATGTCCATGAACAAGTTAGTAATTTGTCCTGGTAGTATAGATCTGCCTTTGTGTGCACTCGAGGGGTCGATTGCGTCCCTTGCTGAGTGGTGCTCGACCGAAACCTCATAATCCACCACAGAATGACTCCTTCACTCACGTAAGCATGGCCTTCAGGGCTGGACCACACCAAACTCCAACTTTGGGCATAATATTTTTGCACATATATCTAAGGACGACGCGGTGGCGTCCTACAAGGCTTGTTCCCACAATATTTAGAATTGCGAAGAATTGCAATATTAGACTGCGGACACGTACAGGTGTCCAGCGTATGCTTCGTCGCCAGGTAAGAACACCACATAGTGGTACGTCGCAAGCTAGCGGTGCTTACGAGCGTCTTGCCAGATGTCGGTGTTACTGCGGGCGAGGTAGCGGCAGTGGGTTAAGCGGAAAACAAATTGTTCGCTAAAATGCACTGCCGATGAGACAGGTGCCGAGAAGAAAGATGCATCAAGCGCAAAAGTTGGTGAAGGGCCGTAGGCAAGTAAGAATGGGGAAAAGCTGGTGGTACGTTGAGGTGCACTGTTGTAGGCACAGATAACAAGCGGTTGGAATGCATCCCACTTTGTGTGGTCCGGGCTGATGTACATTGAGATCATGTCTGAGAGAGTACGATTTCAACAGCGAAGGTGTTTAAGCCAGCCGCTCGATGTGGTTCGTATCAAGAAACTGCCGCATCGTAGCCATGGCAACCAGGAGGGCGGAGGAGGGCGGCGCGGCGCAAGCGCACGCGGTCTCCTCCTCGCCAGCTCCCTTCCTTCCCGACCCCCGCCTCTCTTCTCTCCGCGGCGCGCTGAGCATGGCGAAAAAAAAGGCGAACACTTGCACTGTGCCAAACAAAGCTCAGGACACAGCGAAGCTGGCCGATTGATATCGAACGGCTAGCCTCCAACGCATTTGGCATCGGCAAGCAACGGCGTGCCTGACACAGTGCCAACCTTGGTTAACCTGCCTGCATTTGTGGCATGCCAGAAACACTGTCGCTCGTAGGCGCCGACGCGTCCAGCGCTAGTCACGCGAAATGTCGCGAAAGGGAAGGTACCTCCGAAAATGATCGCTCGAGAATACCTTCCCTACCTGGGCAGTTAAAGTTTAAAAAACGGGCAAGTTTCACTGAGTCGTGCAAAGCTTAGGCACAGCGTAACTGTCGATCCTCAAGGCTGCAACTGCTAGTTATTAACTTGGTTGCAGCCAGGGCTAGCTTGGTTGCTGCTAGGTTTAACTTGGTTGCTGCTAGGTTCTGTAACTTTGTTGCGACTAGTTTTCCATGGAGGCTTTGCTTGGTCTAGAAAGAGAGAGAGAAATACCATTTATTTGCACCGAAGGAACTAAAGGTACCTCCAAAAATGATCGCTCGAGAATACTTTCCTACATGCGCACTTAAGTTAAACCAAGTTAAGACCTTGCAGTAGCAGCCAGCAAGAGTGAGGATTGACAGTTTCGCTGTGCCTAAGGTTTGCATGACGAATTGCAAACTTGCTCGCTTTTTACAGAGTAAGCTGTTATGGGCTCATTTCAATAACCGTTTCGGTTTGCAATGGTGTCCGCCACCGCCATTGGGAACCGCAACCGCTATCGCTGGAAATGCGAAAAAAAGTACCCGGTTCTCGCCGGGATCGAGCCCGCTGCGTGGGAGCCAGATACTCTACCACTGAGCCACGCAAGTGATTGCTATCGGGCAACGGAAAAATACTCTATAAACGCTCCCTAGGCAAGCACAGAGGCGCATACGACCCAAGCCTCCGAAAGTATGGTGGCGCCATCTAGGAGAGGCGCCTGCAAACGCAGCGTCGACTAGATGCGATTCAGACGAGGCGTGCAATAAAAAAAAAGCTATCCCCAGCCTCCGCCTGTATGGCGGCGCTGGAGATCTAGTTAAGGTGCCTGCAAACGCAGTGTGCAGGCGCAGACGACGAGATGCGATTAAGCTAAGGCGCACAATCAACATAATTTCGATGTGAGAAGTGCGCCACGTATTCTGGATATCTCTTCGGTAGCGTTATGGCGTCTCCTCGCAAGGTATGAACCGCTACTGAAGAAACGGATTGAAGAGCTACGTGCGCGTCTACAACCAGGCATCATCGGGCTCAGCAGACTGCTGTGTAGAGAGCATTACAAGCCGCAGCTCGCCGTAGACGCCGGGCGGATAGTTCAGATCATTCTCGTCAAAACTACGCGAAGAGACTTTGCCGGTAAGACCCTGTTGTGCGTGGTGCCGAAATTGGAGCTACTCTTGAGCCGTTCCACCAGCTTACGCTGTGACTGTGATGCGCGTGCCGCGCAGGCCTGTGACTTTTTTTAACAGCGGAGCTGTTCTTAGTCGAGTGTGCGTCGTCGATGTCGGCGCCGTCATGCAGGAATAGAGACGGAAAAAATCTCGTGACTCGGGCGGGCTCCTTTCCGCCGGGTCGCCGGGGGAGGAGAGGGGCCCCCGAATTGGAGCGCGGGCCGGGGTATAATAGCATATGTTTGCGGCGCACGGTCTTCGCACGATGGACGCCGCTCGGCGCGAGCGGCATCAACTGACCATCTACCACAGCGATGACAAGATCCTGCTTGCAAAGGAAAAAAAAAAACGCCCGACGCCACACCTGCGAAAATCTAACGAATGGGAGGGATTAAATAGTGAATAAAAAACGTTTTTGCCATACCTTGATATTCATGTCTCACTAATTAAATATGGAGGAAGCTTAAGCTTCGCTTTTAAGAGTGGAAGGAGATAGCATTCAAAGATCCCTGACTGCTTCTCATGCTTCCCGACAACTGCAGCTTGAGCAACCGTGATGGTTACCGGGAAACACAGGCGGCGAACGCTGTGCACGAAGGTGAGCTTTCTGGTAGAAACACGGCCTATTGCGTGGGGCGATCCCGGAGATTTTGCACAGCCGCGTCAACAATATATCATAATTTTCAGGTTCCCGTTTTTGTTTTGTACTTTCAATATTTGAGTCTGAGAAGATTTATCATGAAAGGCATGCTCTGTGGGTGTTTTGTTTCGTGACATTTGTTTGTGGATTGTTATTCTCAAATTTCCGAGGAATAGCTTTGCCGAGAATGCAAGACAAGGTATGAACAACATTAATGATAGAACAGACATATGTACCTCAATATATTCGGAGGGCCTGCGTGGTTGGGGATGATTTTCTCCATCACCTCATCGCACGCCAGTGGCGGACGCCGGATTTTCTGCGACACGGAGCCCTTAACGTCTCGCGTTAAAATGCAAGCACTTCCACGAAATGAAATCTGTCGAGACAGTGGAGATGTGGTCGTTCCTTCGGTTTAAAACGAAAACTAGCACAGCGAGACAAAGAAACATACGCGACAATAGCAGAAACAGAACGACCACAGCTCCGCTGTTTCGACAGATTTCACTTCGCTCTACCAGCTGCATTTTTGTAGCTTGAGCTACACTGGCCGAGGTTGAGCAGTTTCGCGTGGCTCCTGGAGAGCAGTGCTGCGCTTGCGCGAGAAGCAGTGACGCGCTCCGCCGCCGCCATTCGCGCCTTGCCGGTCTGCGCATTACAGAGGAGTGACGCCATAGCCGCGGCAGACGCACTGGCGCCGGCGCGTGCACAGCTGTGCGCCTGCGTTGCGCAGTAGCCGAATCTGACGCTGCACCGGAGGCGCTTTATAGCGCCTCTCTTTTTGTGCCCATGCGCGGAGGTATCAGTGGGGGTATACATATAGCGGGGCGTTTGCCAGTGTGGTATAGTCATGGAGAAGGAGAGCGAAATTGCTACTCAGCGGCGCAGAAGAGCGGGCAAGCTTAAGTTATCGGATCCCGAAGTAGTTGCCTGGCAATTAGCGGTTGAGCGTAGGAAGAACGCAGAGAAGGCTAAATGTGCTGCGGAGACACCGGAGCAAAGGAAGGAGCGTCTAGCAAAGCGGCGTCGCCAGGAAGCTGAGCGACGTGCCCGACCATCTCAGCAGCAGTAGCAACAAGACGCCGTCGATGACGTCAAGGCACGCCGATTGACTGACTATACGGTGAAACGTATCTAATCCTAGACAACCAAAGCTAATCCTAGATAACCAGGAAAGCTGAGAATAACCAACTGAACCTTAGCTCACGCTACGTATATCCGGGCATAGCCGAGTTAAAGTATGTCGCCATCTTTTTGGAAATCTTTTTATATTGTGACCCCAAACTGAGCCTTCTCAAGGATTGTTTAAAAAGACCCTCGAATTGTGTTTGGTAGCAAAATTCAAACTGATTGCAACTTAATTAGGAAAATTACCCAAAGAATGCCCATAACGCGAAGCGTCATAACTGCCGATCCTATCACACGAAAATAAAATCGCTTGGCTGAAATTTAGGTGTATATGTAGGCTGTGCAATGAACCAGGACCTTTGAGGAGGAGGAAACAACTTTATTTTGTTAATTTGGCTTAGTGAGGGGTGGCTACCAGGTGATGTCTTACAGCCATCTCCTTCGAGCTTTCATCAGTTTTAAGCATGTTACAGCCGAAAAACCAAAAATTGTGTATTTTCTGGTGGTCGCATTTCAATTGAAATTCTATTACATTAAAGGTTATTCATGGTTTTCAATAATCCTAGTTCATTGCACAGCTTAATGTTGAACAAAGAAGCATGGGAAGTTTTATTGAAAAATATTGGATGATTGAAAAGTTACGAGCTTTTGCGCAACAAAAACTACTGAAAATGAAGTTTCGAGAAAAACAAGAATTAAGTTTTCCAAACATTTAATATACACCAAGGGAAGGTCGTGGGAGACTAAAGCCCACCAGGCTCATAGGTGGATCCCTTTTTAGCTGACACGAGTTCACCTTTACATCGTTTTATAGCCCGCTGTTTTGTTTTTTTTGGCGGGCTTGTTTTTGTCAACTGTCAACTGACGGTTGGCATTCTTCACGCGTGTTCGGTCACTGCTGAGGCAAGCTACTGTGACGTAATACTTATCATAGATATTTTAACTTCTAGGACATTTAATGTAACGAAAATATAACTTTCAAAAAGGCAGAACAATACACGGGAGCAGTGTAAAAAACCTGATGCGAAGTCGTGCGCCCCCATGTGGCAATTTCTGCAATATGAATAAAAAACGGTAGCGCTTACCATTGCCTAATTTCAATAATGCGCATTACAGCGCATTATTGAATGCGCAATATGCCATAACAAACTCATCTAAATGTATTCTGCGCATTTGAGCACAGCTATAAGTTTGTTTTATTGATCCAAATTGAGGTTTTGTTTGCAGGTAATGTCTAGTTCAGTTTCAGGGAGATCTACGGGCAGTTATAAAAAACAGCATATCTTTTGAACAGAACTGGATAGAGACGTAATTGTTTCTGCACCACAATTCTGAATGTCTGCAGATTCTTCAATTATCAAAAAATAACATTCGTATTAAAAAAAGCATCATTTTGAAGGGTGGCGACATACCTTAAGATAAATATACATGTGTCACATAATGCATATAACGTGTGTGTGTCATTCAAGCAGCAGTAAGTATGATAATCAAGCTAATGCTAGACAACCAGGAAAGCTAAGAATAATCAGCTGAACCTTAGCTCACGCTACGTATATCCTGGCATAGCCGAGCTAAGCCACTGCTATTTTTTTTTTCATCGATGTATCAAATATTGCTGCACAAAAATGCGCAAGTATCTGGCAGGTACTATGAAACACGCAACACACTCTAAAATAAAAGAGATAAAGGAACTGAAATAGCAGACTTACAATTGGCGGCAAATGCTTCACAGATCAAGAGAGTGAGAATTCCCAAACGATGCACAAATCTCATTCTTGTTTCGTCCGTCGATTAAGCTGTTGATAGAAGGGTTTAGGTATTATTATTTATACTTGCAAAGTCCGCGTCTTATAAAAATGTGGTTGATCCCTCTTATATAGGAATCGGTATAGAACACGAAAGTGAAACGTGTCTTCACAGAAGTAGTGTAATGTTTATTGCACATTGATATATAATGTCTATTGGTGTTTTGTGGCTAAAGCACCCTTAGGCGTTGATGCACCCACGCTGACGCCTGGTGGCACGTCTCCTCCATCACGACTACCAACTTCGGTGACCATGAGCAACCGTCGTGCATATGGAAGCTGCACTACGCTGCACACGCTAGCACAACGCGAAAGATGAAGCACGTAACTGACACACTAATACAACGCGCAAGACAAAGCACGTAACTGAATCGTCACCGAGTCAAATCAGCGCGTACAGCGCGTCGTAATTGCAGCCTCCGCGATCAACTTCAGAAACATTTTCAGAGCTAATTGCGGAGGCCACGCTCCGCTGTGCTGAGTACGGTGAACGCCACCTAGGTGGCGTTGGTAGTGCTTCTTGATGCCAGCGTCCCTTCGAATGCTGGCATCGAGGCGTCGTAGTGCTGAGACCACCGAAGCGTTCACTGTCGGTGCGCGTTAGTGTCATAATGCAGTACTTCTCTTTTCTGCTCGTAGGCGGCGGCACCGCCCCGAGCAAGAGCGCGGGTACACGGAGGAGTGTTAGATATATAAGGCGCGTCTGTGTAGCTCTCTGCAAATGCGTTTGTGGCGCAATGGGTTAAACGCTCGGCGATCTATCGTCGCGGACCGAGAGGTCGTGGGTTCGATTTCCAAATTTTGCATGTTTGTGGAACTTTTTCTTCTGGTTTCTTTCTTTGTATTATGTTCTATGACGTATTTCCGTGACGGAAATACGTCAGTGAAGTCTTGGTGGACCCCGGCATAAAACACTTTCGTGTTAATAATTATGGTTGATCCCTCTTTCATAGGAATTGGTAGAAAACGAAAGTGGAACGTGTCTTCACAGAAGCAGTTGCATGTTTGCTTCATGAATTCATGGTCCGCTTCAGCGAAAGGCACACCATTTCCGGGACGACTACCGTGTTGCATGTTTCTTCGCGCTCGGCGTTGTGTGAGCGAATGGAGTTGAAACGCGCCAGGCATCTCAAAGCGTTGACTTGCCCGCGAGAAATTGGTAAAGGCGTTCTAAGCCGCGTGTCGGTGCATGCGGCCGTGGCGGTGTGATGTTTTCAATGTCGGGCTTCTGTACTAGAGGTTGTGGGTTTGAATCCTGCCGTGGGACGCTTCAATTATCTTCTTTTTATTATTTATTACACAGTATTTGGGTGAAAATGACGAATTTACAAAGCCACGAAGTCTTTAACACTTGGTTGCTTATGCTATGGCTACACCGCGTTGAATCCTCCGCTGTGATGTGACTACCGAAGCGTTCCCTGTCGGCGCTCTTTAGTGTCCGACTGCAGTGCTTCGCTTCACCGCTCCGAGACGGCGACCATCACATCCGTTACATCCGTTGCCCGAAATCAGTTGTGAAACCCGGGATAAAATAATTTCGTGTTAAAACAAGAAGGGATATTAAGCGAACATTGAGCAAATCATAGTTTATGCTTGAAATGTCAAGTTACATTTTCCATCTTATCTATGGCATGCAATACGAAACTTCTCAATCGACAATGCCATTACGGGTATAGCGGCTGCTTTTACTATGTCCAGCTGTATCTTCATACAACTGCGCGTTGTTATGAGAAAACAACATGTGCATGACCAAACCTGGAGTGCGAGTGCGGTCTGACTTTTTTTTGCGAAAGCGTGCAGAAGGGCGGGAGCCGCGTCGAATAAAATTGAAACCTACAGGACACAGGAGGGCTAGCGCAGTGGATGTTGGAACCGGGTGCTATGTTAGCACGTATGAAATGCCTATAGTTGAGAGGGTACAGAGCAACATTAACAACAGGAACAAAAAAGACGATGAGCGCTTACTTCCAACTGAACTTTAATGTCAAAAACATTTAAACGTGTACTAAAAGGGTTCTTTTTATCATGAACGAACCTAATAAACAAAGGAAAAAAGAGGAAAGATTTGAAAAATGAAACGCCAAAGAAGGAGAGACATTCCTGGAATAATCATTACTTATGGGATCTTTCCGTCCTTTGGGGCTTGTTACTTGGGATTACTTTAAGAGACAAGAAGAGAGCGGTGTAGATCAGAGAGCAAACGTAGATAGCCGATATTCTAGTTCAAATTAGGAGAAACAAATGGAGCCTAGCAGACCATGTAATGGGTAGGATGGATAATCGGTGTACCATTAGATTAAAGTATGGATACCAAGAGAAGGGAAGCGCAGTCGAGGACGGCAGAAAACTAGGTGGGGTGATGAAGTTAGGAAAGTTGCAGGCGCAAGTTGGAATAAGCTAGTGCAAGGCAGGGGTAATTGGAGATCGCAGGGAGTAGCCTTCGTCCTGAAGTGGACATGCGCGCAACATGAGAAATGGCAGAGACGGTTTTTTGGCTATTGGCACAACCACGTGTGGCTGTTCTGGAACATTTTCGAGGCCGCCCAAATGGCGCGTGAACTGTGTTACTGTGTCAGCAAGACAACAATCGTTCTTTTTAGATAAAACTTATGTTTCTTGATGGGCGCAGGCGTGCATTGCAGCAGTAATGATCATCTTAGTAATGTTTCACATTCTTTTATGTTTATACCTTTCTAACATTTTCTGTTCTCCCATTCGTTTATCTGGTTTGCTCATGAAAACCAAAGCGTCCCTTTGTGCATATTTCAATGTTTTAGATGACAAAGTTTAGTTGGAAGCTGGAGCTCGACCGGTTCTCTTTTCTTTCTACATGTTGTTACCATTGCGCTATAGGCCCTCGAATATGCCAAAACAACTAGCTTTCAATTCAATTTTTAAATGTAATTTTTATTTCAGGTCTGGCCTGAGGACACAGAGGGCTAAAGGATTCAATCGCCTGACAGTGGTCCTTGCCCCGCACAGTTGTATTAAGCGCAATACAAGAAAGAAATCACAAATAAAATGTTCATGGCTACACACAAACAAAAAATGATACAGAAATTAAAGTGATGATCACAGTGATGAAAAAAACAATTACATTTCGTCACATCAAAAGAGTTACACAAAGAAAATTTGTAAATTTGTTAGCAATAAAGGAGTTATGTCACACACTTAATATTGCAGAAAATCGAAGTGTTCCATCAATGGTCTGTTACAGTATCATATCCTGAAAGAAATTGAAGTAACAGGAGTAATTCTAAGTGTCGCTGATTCATAGTAATTGTATATTTAAAGTGTTGCGGAACACAGTAGTAATTCACACATTTTTTCAACTTCAAAATAATACAGATATTCTTTAGTAGTTATGAGATGTTTCTCGAACATACGCTTAAATTTTTTTGCTGGATCACTCCAGCTGATTATGTCTTCATATTGTTACGTAGGAAGACGCCGACGAAAAGCTATATACAGGGATATTTACAAGCAAGTACGCCTCACTTGGCCAAGAGGCAACAGCCCGCACTAGCCTCTAATCGTCGTCGTCGTCTTTACAATGCTCACCTCTTCGTCATCACAAAAAATTTATCTGCGAAAACTGTGCTAATAAACCCTATACCGATTACCTATATTTTTTGATATGTTTGATATTTGTGTATGACTGCAACTGCATATGCAGTGCTAGGTTGCCCCAGGTACGAATACAACTCCAAATTACTGGTTCTTTTTTATTTCTCTTTTCGTTTACCATGTAGAATAAATGTGTTGTGTGGTTGTAGTAGCTTTAGTTGTTGCAGGCTTTTTTATGCGTCGCAACATATGCTCTGACTATTCTGTAATGTATTGCTTCCCTGTTGTGTCATATTTGTCAGTTTTCGTTAATATACTTGTCACCTGCAAGGGATGACGTCAATTTCAATTTGTCGCTACACTTAGTGACACGCAATAAATATTTCTTCATTTATGAGGTGTCTCTTTAATGTGCCTCCACAAGAAGTTGAACAGACAACAGAACCGCTAGTATTACTTTGCCTGTAACGGTGCTGGTAAGTGCAATGTAACACTTTAACAGCTAGTCAACTAGCTGACAACGATACATTAAAATCGACGTTCTAAGAAATGCATAACAAGCATGAAATATCATGCGGATGGCCGTCGCCCCGAGCAACGCATTCCAGCATTCAAACTGCCCGCTCATATCGGTATCCAGGAAACCGAACCCGGATGTTAGTGGTCAGTCTTCCGTCTGGCCGCTTGGTATGCTACAGTCAATTGGACCGCTGTGTTGTTTGGGAGTGTCCTCTCCTTATATATGCTTTCTCTAGTGTCCGCATTTGAATGTCTTCCCCTATGTTTACTGCCAGTAATTAATACGCGTAGCGGAGACGCGTGATGCCAGCAGCAAGTGTTCAAGGATATAGCAAGTTTAGTTTGGGTCACCGCGTCGCCGCAGCGGCGCCTGCATATCGATTCAGAAAACCACAATACTAGCTCTGGGTATCTGAAAACTATCTGCACACATATATTTTTTTCACCCGCCACATTGTAATATTTGAATGCATTTTTTTTAAATATGCATCTTCCATCACATAATTCCTTTTACTCAACATAATCTATGCAAATACTAAGACAAAAAAAATGACCGCGTATCTGCGTGCTTCGCTGCAAATGTCGTCGAAAGACGATAGTGTTCTGACGGCCGTACTACATGAGTGCTGGGGTGCTATGCAGGATGCCCCGAGTTTGGCGAAACTCGGGATCTTCACGAGCTCTGGCGACGCCCCAAGATCAAAGAACAAATGATAACAAGACGAAGTTTGTCCATCGGCACGCCTCCAGTTTCATTGGTTAATCTAGATTCACTCTGGGTGGCTATTATCCCTTGGGCGTTGCCATATGGGCGGTCGACAAACTGGGGCTCACGTGATCATACGGTCGGTGCATGGTCGTGCCTTCTTTCACTTGTTTGTCGTTCCACCGAGTGCATTACAGGCACAAGCAAGTTATAAAATAAATTCATTTAGTACAATAATATTAGTCACATTAACGTGGGTTGTAAGCATTTTAATGTTTCCACTATGTACACGGAATGTGTATTAGACTAATTTGTATTTAAATACGTTTCGCGTTATGCCACGAGGAGACGCTCGCCCCCCTCTTTTTTCCGGATTCGATTGGCACGGCTCGATACGTGCTTGCTCTAGCATTTCCGAGCACCGATTGGTGTGCGCTTGCTTTTCTCACTGGGTTTCCAACAGATCGCTCGTTTCTCCTTTGCTCTAGATTGGATTGGTGCGGCTCGCTACGTGCTTGCGCTCCCATTTCCGAGCAGAGATTGGTGTGCGCCTGGTTTTCACACAGGGCTTTTAACAGATCGCTCGTTGCTCGCGCTAAAGAAAAGCTGCGAGTAGCGCGCGCATCCAGCTACAAGACGAAGTGAGCGTCGGCTAGCGCATAAGTGGTTTGCCGCGCGCTTACCGTGTAAGCACACAGGAATGCCGGAAAGCACACATACAAGGGTCAGAAAACTACGCTTTATTTTCTTTTACTTTGCGATACACCTCCATACTGGCAAGCGTCGAGCGATGGCTTCTAACAACCGCAGGAAAGAGTCTTTGTAGTGGCTAGCCCGAGCGATCCGTGGCTTCTAACAAACGCACGAAAGGGTCTTTGCAGCGCACGTGGATGTTGACTGCCACCACATGCATCCCAGGTGGGACTCCAGCATCGGTGCAGTTGCCCTGTACCCATCGCTGACGAGGGAGCGCTTCACTTTTTGACAATAACTTTCTTTTTTTTTGCGTGTCAACGCCCGTGATGGGGTCCACAAAGTTCACGCTTTGGTTGACTGTCTACCAATGCGGATTGAGGCATAGCCCCGTTAGCATCCACTAAATTTGGGATACATTTGTATGCGGCCAATTCGTCACTATGAATAATGGTCCCCGGTTTAACATTGGTTGCAATAATGGCGCCTAGCGTCGCCGCCTTTCTTCGGTCGACTTTGAAAGTCGCAGCACCCCTCTGGTCGCGCAGAACATGCCGAAGACCCATGGGCCCCCAACTTTAACACCGCCGTAATTTTGGCGGCTGGCGGAAAGTTGTCGGCCGTCATTAGGCGGCCTCGATTGTATACTTTTGCTCGCCGCGAAGAAGGCACTCATCAATTTGCGCTATCTACCCGGGGTACCAAGTGGAGGTCGCGCCAGCAGCTCGTCCCTCGCGACCTTACGGGGGTAGTTCGTCCTGTCGGCGATGGTGTGCTCCTATAGAGGAAACAAGTCGCCGGTCATCTCCTTCAACAGCCATATGTCTACGCTTTTGCTCACGCAGTACGTGAGCCAAATCATTTGCCGCCTGGACAGGTGGTCGTTCGGACGGCCGAGGCGGTGCGTTTTGGCGAAGTAACGTCCTTCGCCTCTCTGACCGTGCAGTGCAGCTTTACCGTGTAACTGCGAAAACTGATTTCGGCACCTGTTGCATCGGAAGGCAGCCCGGCTTCCATTCTGAGTCTTCCAATATAATGTGACCACTTCGCCTACTCAGGTTGGTTGGCCCGGGTTGAACCCCAGGTGCTCGCAGGTGCCCCAGTACTCCGATGACGACGCCGGACCTGGCCTGGGGCTAGGGCGCGGTGGACGAGCAGCGCTTGAAACAGGAGAGAGCCGAAGCGAAGCGATCGCACGAACTTTTCCTCCGCAGCCTAGTCACATCAGTCTGTGCTCGGAAAGCATAATATGCCCGCCACGCAGTCTCCGCAGACAAGGGCGTTCGCCTAACTCGTCACACAGCCAGCGCACTGACGTTTTGGAAAGGCAAAAACGACGCTGAAACTCTACGTCGGTCATGTAGCTGAAGGGGTCCAGATGGTCATATTGACGCTTGCCGCCGCTGGATGCGATGACACAGGCTGCTGCTGCCGCCGCCATGCTCCCGAGTTTAACTCGAGGGGGGTTTCGCGATGTACGAGTTTGGCCCGAGTTCGCGTGTCAATCAAAACCATAGGTCACGCCCCGAGCGAGGCATGTAACTCTTGTGCGCGCCCACCACGGTTGGGCCACGCCCAACTTATTTTTCGACAACAGCGACGTGGTGCGGAACTGAGAGGCATTAACAATCTTGACCGGCGAAATAAAACACGCACAACGCACTGTCATCGGTGATGTACTCAGCACCACTATAAAAAAAAAGTGTCGACTTTCGCTGCCTTATGCATATGTCTTCTTGGGCTGTGATGACCCCACAACACGGTTCATTGCCTGCGTTGTGGCTACGTAGCGCACAGCAAATAATTATCCGCACGTCACTGTAGCTGCTTGCAAGGCGTCGATGCGCCGTGGTGGACGACGATCTTGAGCAGTGCGTAGTGTTTTCCAACGACAACGTATCGCAGCTGTCATTTGAGATGGCTGCTCTGTCAATGATATAGTGCAGCAAACACGGTCAGCGGTCAGCGCAAACACACCCAGTGCAATGGCATTTTGTCATCACAAGCACGGCACACTAAACAATTGCAACACCTTCCTGTGTTCGAAGTCTAATTTCCTAACTGCACACAAGAGCCCTCACCCACCAAAATGCGATTGCTGCGCTGTCGTTACGATATCCATCTGCGATCGCTGTTAGCTCAGCAGCAGAGGCAATCGGCAAGCACATTGGAGTGAACAACACACTCAAATTCTGCGCACATGCGCACGGAGGCACCTTCAATGGGCAAGCGGTGACAAGTGACGAACTGTGTCGTTGGGCAGCACGCTCGTGTTCGCAATGCATCGCGGAGACTTCGCGCACGCAGATAAACTGGTGCATTTTCATTGTGCTGCGTCACTACGGACCCAGAATACCGCACAGCCATTTTGCAGCGACAGCCGTTGCTCCCGTCTCTATGGCTAAAGTGTCGTTTCAGTTGGTAAAGTGGCGGCCATAATAGCCGCCGCAGTGAAGCACCTGCGGTGAACAGCCATGCCGCAGCGCTGCGTTGCCATTCCCCTATTAGACAGGGAATGGGCAGATCGTTGTCATGACTGACTTTATCGAACATAGCACTGCAGCGCCCCTGGCGACTGCTCACCGCATGAACTCCCTCGTGCGTGTGACCCTCTAGAATGTATCCGCTTGTAAGCTTTCGCCTCACTGTCGCGACTCGCGGCAAAAAAGTACAAAATTTAATAATTCATTATATGTCCGTTTGTCATCACAAATTTACAGCATTCAAAACAAAAAAAAACGATACTTTAAGAAGTAAAATGTTGGTTATTTTATTTGTTGTATTTCAAAGTATTCGATTGAGGGAAAGTATAGGTGCAAGAATGCACCGCATGTGCCCTGTTCGCATTCGACGGAGGATAGAAAGATAATGCCCGAAAAAGGAGGCACGCCCTTGACGCGCCCGAGAAAGGCGTGGCAAGCGGCTCACGGCAAGTGTGCAGATAGACAGCGGGACAGTGACGGTATTGCTAAATTGCGATAATACGTTGATAACAATACGCGGCGCTGGCGCGTTTTGTTGCGCAGTCCTCTGTGCTTGAAGCCCGGCAGCACTGTGCCGCGCAGGGTGCGCTCATGTTGTCATACGTGGCTTTATCTCGACATTTCTTTTTGCCTGCTGTTCTTGCACGTTCCTTGCTATCTTCGTTCACTGACTGCCATCGAGCAAACTCGGGTAAAACTCGGGTGAACGAGAAACTCGGCGCATCCTGCATAGCACCCCAGGGCCCGAACTCGGAAAATTTTCTTACGCTATAATTGTTCGTAAGACAAAATTCCAGTCAATCCTGATGCTGGACATGACATTAACGCAGGCGGCGTCTAATGGCAAAAATAACTTCCGAACGAAAAGTTTTGTGAATTTGGTCCCTGGGCCCGAATTCACAAAGCTCTTCGTTCGTAAGTGCTCCTTGCCATTCTCGGTCACCTTCGTAATATTATGTCCAGCATCAGGATTGGCTTGAATTTTGTCTTGAACAATCCTAGCGAAAGAAGGGATCGTGAATTTCGGCCCTGGAGCCAAATTCACAAAGCTTTTCATTCGAAAGTACAGCTTGGAATTGGCCAGCAGCCTTTGGTAATGATTTGTCCAACACCACCAATGGCTGATACCTGCTTCTACGAACAGTTTTAGCGTAAGAACGTTTTTGTGAATCCGGCTCCTACTTTTTAATCGCTAACACGTCATTGCTAACACGTCCCTGCTTCGAAGGCATCCCGGCTAAGCCAGGATCGGTTAGAGAGTTTCTTGGAAATTGCACTGTGGAACTGTGGAATGCGCATGCAGTTCTTACAATTGCGTGCCACGCATGAAAAAAAGTGTCAATGAAAACCTGCTCCTTCATATGCAGATATCACTCAAACAATACACGAGAATTATCTAAAGAGACTGGCTACTATTTTTTATTTTTATTTATTTTTATTTATTTATTTAGGTACGCTAAAGGCCCGTTAGGGCATTACATAGGGGGGGATGAAAAAGGTCAAATGGACGGGCACTGTGTCGAATATAAATAATATTACAAGCTATTAGTACAGTAAAATTATCAAAACGTGGCACAGATACAAAGAAACGAAAACAACAACAAAAACGATGTTTATACAATATCTGGTAGCGTAAAAAATGCAAGAGAACTGAAAACGCGAGGAGGACGATCAGTCCCCGTCAAAACAAGTCGGCAGAAATACAGATAAGATGTTACGCAAGTACATATCAGATGAAACGGAAAAAATTATACAATACTAAGCACATAAAAACATGTTCAAGTAAATATTCAAGTGTAATACGTGGGTTATGACAGGTTGACACACTCTAAGAAGGTTAGTAGTGCTGCGTGAAATGATGATGGTTCCATAAGCGAGACAATGTTTGAAGGGAGTGAGTTCCATTCGGCAATAGATAAAACTAGAGGCGAATTTTGACAAAGATTTGTCCTGGCAAATATAGGTTTTACTTCATGAACATGGTCTGAGCGCGTCGATATGTGAGCAGCGGGAAGAATATGGGCTCGGGCAAATGGGATGTTGCTGTGGAAAAGGCTATGGAAAAACGACAACCATGTTAATTTCCTGCGCACGTCAACAGAACAGAGATTTAGTGATTTCTTTAAGGCTGACGCACTTTCATAGGGAGAGTATGAAGACGAGATGAACCGCGCAGCTGTATTTTGCACTGATTCAAGTAGGTTCAAGTAAGTACATTTCTGAAAGTCACAGGATAAACGATATATTGGATATAGTGAAAGTACTTAATTACAAAATGATTATTTATCTGGTCACCCAAATATTTAGGAAATATGTGTAATGCAAACCAACTTTAGAATTATTAAATTAATTAATCAATAAATATACGTTTTAATTACGTGTTATTTCAAAACCGGATAACTAAAATCAATTCAGTAATTCAGTAATTAATTCGACGCATTGACCTCTATATTTTGGTGACAACCTCTGTCTACAATTCAAATTGGAATACCCCAGTGAAACTCAAGGCTCTATTTTAAACATTGCAGCGTCTAAACTAAAAAATGCGGATGGCACGCACTGTGGGAATCGATGCAAGCGAAGCTTCGTATGTTGTTTGCTTTAATGAACGATAATTAGCGGTGATGTTGGCAGCAAATGTGTGATTTCTTCAGCTTTTAGTGCAATACGAGAGTGGTGAGTTGAGGCATAACGTTACCTTTCGTGCACCACTGCTGTTAGTCTGCGCAGTCGACAGAACACGCAGGGAGAGGCGTTTGCTCAGGCGTTTTTGTGCGTAATTGTGCGTAATCTCTGATAGCCTTGAGCATTATCATTGCCTCACGTGGCACATTGCGTCGTGGCAGAAGTGTTAAACTTTATTGAATTATGGTGCTGTACGTAACAAAAATAATTATTAAAATTGTATGTATACATTGTGTACATACAATCGCGGTCTGCACCAGGTTTCGCTGCGTTGCCAAGACGCTTCTGCTCCGCGCGACGCTTCTTTCGGGCTTGGGCGTCCTCGGCGCTGACTGCACTCTTTTAGAGCCAATTTGCTGGCACGTGTTTACGTGCTCCTTGCGCATACGTGGCCAGCAAGCTGTTGAGACGCCCATTGCAAGCGCTCTCTCCAGTCTACGGACGATTGTAATGTTTACATTATCACAAGCGCAGCACGTCACCTCCACAGCCGAGAACCTGCATTTTTGTCGCATAGGAAAACAAGCACGGCATGTGCCATACGCAGAAACACTGCAGTGGTGGCACGGACCGGGTTGCGCGGAGCCGAGCGCCACCTGGTGGTGTTGCAAGAAACCCAGCAGCGCACGTAAGGAACACCAGTAGGCGTGCGCTATCTGGTGGTGTTGCAAGAAACCCAGTGGTATGCGCGGTAAGACCATCGCAGCAGCAGCAGTGTCCGGAAAGTCGGGAGACAAAGCAAGCTTCGCTTTAAAAAACGATATGGATCACAATGTTTATGTGTTTAGCCAATGTGGGAAATATGGGTGATACGCTAGCAAAATTTGAAGTGTGTCGAGTACTTATGGCTAAACGAGAATTGCTAAACCGTCGTTTTCAGCCTGATTAAAGGCGGGTTAAGAGAACACTTACTATGTTCTTCGCTGCTTCGCTTGGGAGACAGAAAACGTAATTGATATTTATATTGAAGAGAAGTGGAGGAAATTTTATGAGTGACGTGCACCGAAAATGTGAATTGTGTGGGATATGCGCTTTGAAAATAATTACTGCACAGCCCCTTCCTGCCAATTTTTATGCATTATATGACACGGTTAGGCGGTTTTGCCGGTTTCGTTAGTGGAATATATGCTATGCACGTTGTTTATATTTTGATGAATTAGGAAGCATGTTGTCAGTGACAGACGATAAATGTTCCAGAGTTTCAAACTGCCGTTATCGGCAGTCTTTTCAAGAATCCCAAAGGAACTGTACATGACACAGAGTTCAAATTCGGCAGAAATAGGGTGCATGTTATGCGCCATTTACGGCGAAGATAACGTTTCGGACGTAATTAATAGCATTGCTCATCAATGCCGATGCTTCGTCTTTGCCCTATCTTCCTACGTTATACAAGGTTCGAGTTGGCTTTCCATACAGACCATAGTAAGTTGGACGCAGAACCTAGTCTATATTTGGTGAAAATAATAGGACATTATAGGTGATATGCTAACTACGTTTAAAGTCCGTTGAGTAATTGCGAATGTTCTAGTAAGTTGAGTATTCAAGCGCTCTTTAGCTCTGAGTGTGTTTTATGAGTGGCGTGAAATTTAGTCCGCTGCCCTGATACACCTATAATTGCGACCCAAATCAAATTTAGCAATATATTGCGGACTATTGTGACAGATTAGTATGGGAAGTTGAATGTATACATATGTAAGCATAGGGAAAGCATAAGTGTTTGTAGTGTACCAAAGCGGCAGCCTGTGGAAATAGAGAAAACATCACGCACATTTATTCAAAATAAATAATTCAATAAAAAGCAACTAGCTAAAAGAACAATGGTCAGAGAGCGACCTGAGCGCAGGAGTTTTTCTAATGCTCCAGCTAGTCAGAGCCTCTACGCCAATTTAGATCCTGTAAGATTCAATGTATGATTGAATTTTAAATGCAATGCTATATAAAGCAAAATATTATACTCTTTATTGTCATTTTCTCTTGACTTTCTGCTGTTATATTCTAAGGGCTAGTTGCACAGTCAATCAAAATTGATTCGCAGTCATTCAATATTAACTAACAGTTTATCGAAATTGATCCACAGTTGATCAAAATTGACCCACAGCTGATCAAAAGTAATCCACGGCTCTTAAATAGGGAGTCCTACCTACCTTTTTATTTCATCTTGTCACCTTTAAATATAAAATTTGAATGACTTAAAACATCGCATGCAAATCCATGAGTACATGCACAGAAAATTCTTAGAAATCGGAAACAGTCAAGAAGTCAATGGCAAGAAGAGGCTCTGCTTGTTCTTCAGACGTCACCTTTTCTCTGTTGGTTAAATTTGGCTTGAATAACTTATATGATCCCAGAGGAAGTGTACGTCACGTCTAGAGTTTGCAATGAAGATCGTCACACTTACTCTATACGAAACTGTAACTGCGTCGACGTCGATGTTATACTTCTTGGGGGCAGCCTGGACAGGGAAGACAACCAACGGCGCTTCATTTCTTTATTGTTTGAAGTTACGTACAACTTGTTGGTTTTGTCAATGGTATCTATAAATAATGGGCGTACTCTGTGGTGTACCGAAATGTTGCGTTATAATTAGGATACGAAATTGACAATATGCTCTGCATGGCCACAACCACCTGGAAGAATATGACATTGATTGTACACACTACACACCACACGTGCTAACAAATTGTTCACTGCCTCCTTCCACCTGTGTAGCTCAAGTTCAACTTCAAAGTTCACCTGCACCTGTTTTATGCAAAGGTAACAGGTTCCTGCACGACTGAGATATGTATTAACATATAAATTGAGATGCGTACTTACCGCTTGCGTTGGGGATAATTTGCGCTCTGGATAATTGAAAGGCGCTGAATGGTGTTTGCATCTGCGGTCAGCAACTGCCTTTCTCTGATCACTTAGCTTCATGGGGAATTTCAGTCTTCACAGAGAAGGTATTGACGCTGGACGCGCACCATGGCCAATTGTTTCTTCTTTTGAGACGGACGTGCACATTAATTTCTTGTGAAGCAATATTGAAAGCGCTGCTATTCAGACGCGCAATACAGCAGTTACATCATTTTATGCTTCATGGTTCGCGAGCTTTATTCAAAGCGTAGGATAAAGAATCATGTTTAAGGTTACACTTACGAAACCACTGAATTGGGTGTTTTTCTGCATCCTTAGCAATTATTAAAATACAATCTATGCCAAAAAACGAGCATTTAAAATTGTGCACATTTACCTAATTAATTCGTTAACTTATGGCACTTCGAAAAATCACTAACTCAAGACAGCTATGAAAAATGCAGCTATTGGCTGATTCGTTTAACCTGTATTACTCTATTTTTATTGTTCGGTTTGGCTACGTGAAAAACCCAGTGTAATCCTTTTCTTATATCGATTATATTTTATTCCTTGAACGTGTATTATTAGATATGCACTTTTATGTATTACGCATATTATGTGTAACGCTAGATACACTCTATTATATATTAGGCATATTTTCGATGTATTATATTCTATGCATATTATGCATTATACACTCCCACTAAGAAATATGGGAACACACGAGTTTTATTAATGATGCGTCTGATGTTCACATAATCATATGGTACACGCCGCATAAGTTATGCGAGAACGTAATATTTTATATATGGGATCTTAATATATTCAAATGGGAGTGTTGAATATGGGGCATGTGTGCTTACTTCAATTGCGTAGCAGCTCATTACGCCAGCAGCGGGGCTATTTCAGGAGGCAAAAACTCGATATGGAGGATTTAAAAAACAGCAGTATATAAACCTATGATCGTGTAGTTTTGCGTATGTAAAGCATTTATCAAGATACCGCATGGAATATGCCATTGCCGTTAATCCATAGTGCGATCTAAGGTCTCACTTAAAGAAAATTAGAACCGGCCGCTCCCACACTATATCGACGCACATTACCAGTCTCGATACATGGAGTAACAAAGTAGCTAAGCATAAATAGGAATCTGTGCTCACAGAGAACAATATGCATATTCTGTCGGTCGTCGTTATTTCGCAAGCGAAAATGCTTTGCTGTAGAGCGAGCACAATTCGGTTACTTCGACCCCCGCACTGGACTGTTATTCTTCAGCTGCATCACTGAGCAAGTGCAGTGAGTGGCAGAACACAGCGACTTAAGTGACTTCGCGAAATCGATATATATCATGTGGGTATATATTATGTGTCCTAAGAGCAGTTGTGAATCACCAATTACGCGGTTTGTAGGGGTGAGTAAGCAGCTATAAAATTAAAATATATAAAGTACATTTTTGCGTCTGAACTTAACGCGCATCCAAAGCATCATATATAGTGGGCGGTCCTGCATGATACAGCTAATGAAAAGGCTACAGTGTTCCTAAACGCTGGTGACACCCATTCCTGACAAATATTTCAGTCAAGGAGAATGGATGGAAGGGGAATGTATAACAAAATATTTCCATGTTTAGGTGTTTCCACGGCCTGGAACGAGCAAATGAGAGAACTGTATACATGGAATAGACGTTGTACCCGCGAAAATAACTTATCCTGAATCTGGGGGCATGGCCGGCTTCAAGGAATTTGACGTATGTTACAAACACACTTAGGATCCGCATAACTCTATACGCAAGTATTACCCGGAAGATTTGCTCCACACGATGTGGCCCTACAAACACACAACCCTAACCTCAAAAAGTATGATACCACACAACACATGCACGGCACAATGGAAGGCCCCCTGCTCAACCCGGGTCCGACCTACCAGAAATGGCTCGCGGACCATGTTGTGAGAGGGATACATCGGTCACGGCCGCTACATAAAAAAGCTCTCTCTCACCTAGCCAGCTTGACCTAATGAGGTTCTACTACAATTATCGCAATCAAGCAGTTTGCCTATCTGTCCTTGATCTTTTTCTTTTACAGCGAAAGCTGTATATGGCTAGGCGAAACGAAAAACCGTTCGCCCCATGTTTCGCTAAACGTCTCCATTGGCTGCGCCATCAATTACGTGGTTCTCTACGTGGCACCCAAGTGCGCGCGCCATTGGCAGCGCCGTTAATGGCGTCGTTCTCTGCGTCGATCGTACCTTCTCTGCCCGCAACGCCGGCTCCTCGTCTCACCGTTGTCGCATGCGTTCGATATCTCGAGTTGGCTCGGCATCGTGGTTAGCAGCGTCCGCCCGCCATTGGCGCTTGCGTTCTACTTCGCGATTTCAACGTGAAGGTTTCGTCGCAGCCGAAGTCAAAGTGCCGCTCGAGAGGCGTTGGCCCCGGCGAACGCGTTCTCGCCATTGCCACGTTGATGCTGCTCTGCCCGCAACGCCGCTTTCTCGGCTCGCCGTTGTCACAAGCGTTCGATATGTCGAGTTAGCTCGGCGTCGTGGTTAGGACCATCCGCCCGCAATTGGCGCTTGCGTTCCACTAGGAGCGCGAACATGTAACCAATAATTGAGAAACGCGTCAATACAGCGTCGGAATTAACCCAGAACTGCTAAACGCCGGGGCCGCACATTTCAGCTTCGCTGGCTAACCATCTGTATGGAGTGCTTTGGCGGTGTGTTTTTTTTTTCATTAACATCTCTATCGCTAACAATAGTTTATGAGTTTAAATAGTTTAGTTTTTCACTTTCCTCGGGAAGGAGAGCTGTGAGAGTGCATACGAGGCCTACAGAGATACAGAGATTATTGAGCGTGGTAAGAAAGCTCTCTTTACTTATTTAGGTAATCATCTTTGATGTTTTCTGTGTGGATTTTATGAAGAACATATGTCAATAATTATCACAAGTTATAACGCACTGGGAAACTCACGTTTCAATGGTTTTCCTGAAGTTCATTGTTTTATTTTATTTTCACGTATCACGGTACTTCAGTGACAGTACCACAGAGCTTTCGTTCTGTAGAGACATAACTGAATCCTGTGGCTGACAGCTTACGTTAGCAGATGCACGCTTGTAAAACACTGAAAATTTCGTTTGACTCTGCTAGATTAAGGTTTAACCAAGTGAAATGTTCATACAAGCGCCTAAATATGACAAAAATCATCATTATAAGCATCATCATTAGCCTACATTTATGTCCACTGCAGGACGAAGGTCCCTCCCTGCGATTTCCAAAACCACTGCCTTGCGCTAGCTGATTCCAACACGGGCATGCAAATTTATTAACTTCATCAGCCAACCAGTTTTCTGTCGTACTAGAGTGCGCTTCCCTTCTCTTGGCACCCATTCTGTGGCTCTAATGGTCCACCGGTTATCCATCCTACGCATTCCATGGGCTGCCCAGGTTCATTTTTTTTCTCTAATTGTTAATTAGAATATCGGCTTTCCCCATTTGCTGTTTGATCCACATCGCTTTCTTCCGGTTTCTTACCGTCAAGGCCCAACATTTTTCGTTCCATTGCTCTTTTTGCGGTCCTTAACTTGTTCTCGAGCTTCTTTGTTAACCTCCAAGTTTCTGCCCCATATGTTAGCACCGGTAGAATGCAATGATTATACAGTTTTCTTTTCAATGACAGTGGTAAGCTCAGAGTCAGGATTTGGCAATGCCTGCCTTATGCACTCTAACGCAATTTTATTTCTCTGTAAATTTCCTTCCAATGATTAGGGTCCCCTGTGAGTAATTGATCTAGATAAACGTACTCCTTTGCAGACTCTAGATGCTGACTGGCGATCCTGAATTCTTGTTCCCTTGTCAGCCTATTCGACTTATATACCAATAAACCATACCATAAAGTCAATACATACATACATACATACATACATACATGCACACATACATACATGCATGCATACATACATACATACATACATACATACATACATACATACATACATACATACATACATACATACATACATACATACTACATACATACATACATACATACATACATACATACATACATACATACATACATACATACATACATACATACATACATAGACAGACAGACATACATACATACATACCAAAAAATCGTGACACTGATATCTTAGGCCCACTGGTAAGCACAGGCATAACAACGAACATCATTAAGGTATTACATGTGAAAGTGACGACGAGGCTTACCGGGGAGACGGTGATCCAACTGCGAGCCATCTTTTGCATGCAGTTAACTACTGTGTCCCCAAAAGTCAGCGAGGCCTGAATACGAAATCGAAGGAAAAAAAATACAGCTTCAGTGGAAACCACGAACTTAAAGAAAAGGAATGTGCCCAATGCTCATTACACACATTCTTGTATTCAGCTCCGATGACGTAGCACACTCGCCAGGATGCGCAGAGTCTGTCAATTTCCTGTAATGGAAATCTTAATTACTGCACGGCACGTCAATACTACAGAAAGGTTCCGCTGTAAGAGAGGGAAATGCGATTTTTACACGGGTGGATGAATTTCGCAGCTTCGGCGCATGATGGTTAACTTACAGTGTTTTCCAGCTATGTTGCAAGGAATAATAATAAAAAATAGACCGTACCAATCTACGTGGATAAGACCAAGAGCATGTTGTTTAGAGCCTCGTTTGAACACTGCCATTCAGATAGTCCCCGCCATTCAGATATTTATGAACAAATTACAAAGAATTATCTAAACTTGTAAAAGTTGTTCTAATTATCAAGACGTCAATTAGGCAGTTGTAGTGAGGCACGTAAAAATGAGGTGTTTGCAGCATGGCACACATACAGCCGCTTAATTTTTCTTTTGCCAAATATACAAAGGCCGCAAATTATTTAAAAAGTTACGCAGATCGATCGCGCACGTTGTAATCTATGCGTAGCGAAGCTATCGTGAAGCGCCTAAAATCACAATAGAAATTTTCCCATTTCATTTCCTCGCCTTTCGCGCGAAGGAAACTGGCTCACTCTCATATGCTTTCGCACGCCCGTGCTACGGCATCTGACAGACGGGGCGATCCTCTGAAAGAGCTAATTGTCAGGCACGATAACAGTATACCTGCGATGGCTTAATGGCTGGAGAATCGATCTGCTGTGCTGTGGGACTTATGTTCAATTCAGCCATCGAGCACCTGATTAATTTTTTTTAATTGCGAGCTGCTTGACAAGACAGAAGCAGCACTCAGCAGCTACCAGCAGCCAGGGTCAGGAAGGCCTGGGAGAGTATTGGAAAACAAAGCTTCACTTTAATATGCCACGTGACTGCGCCCCGCACGTGCGTACGGAATAGGAGCGCCAGCCAATAGTCTCAGTTGAAAAGAAAGCTGTCCATCCCGTGCTTGCCGTTCAGGGCACAGCACTTCCTTAATCTCTTTACGCTACAATCGCCGGTAGCTGTGAGCGTTTCGGGTGAAGAACACGCGCGCAGTTATCGCCACTGCTCGGCCTAGTAGCAGATGAACAGCTTGATGTCACACTGCTACCCCTGACACAGGGGCACCCTAAGGTCCTTTAGGTAAGGGGACATCTACCGGAAAGGCATTCAAGCGCAGTGACACACGAGAAAGGAGTATCTCCCTCCCGGCAAAGTTCCTTTGCAGGAAAGAATATCTGGCATCTATACTCTTCGAGCGGAAAGGATTGCTCTCGCATAAAGCGTGCACAACTCATCAATAAAAGAAAACCTGTTACATAACTGCGGTGCCCCGTAAGTATTTTTTTACCTTGGAAAATGCTTTAATTTTTAGCGGTAATGCGATTTGTTGAACAATGAAAATTTACTCTAGCTGTACTCTCAAACACCCGCACCACGTCGCTAACGCCGCCATGTTGAATTCCGAATATGCGCATTATAAGCCGTCACAAATGGGAAAAAATGTTTTTAGGTTCTACAATCACTAAATGCAATCTACATGCGCAGCTTCTTGTAAATGTTTTCTCTCTTGCTGCTTTAACAAGCAGCGCTTCTTTTTTCTTTTTGAGCGGCGTGAGGAACCACCTATATATATATAAAGAAGTTAATGCGGTGCTGTGTGTCATCGGTGCAAAGGGTCCTTCGGAGAAACAAAAGGGGTTTCCTGTAAAGGACTTTACTTTTGACCGTGTGTAAGGGGTATGAGATTGTTCGATAGTCTGCTGTCCCACGCGCATGGGTGCGCAGTCATGTGGCATTTTTTGGTATTTCGCGTCCTCTCTAAATTTCCCGAGAAAAATAAACCCGAGTTGTGGACTTTATTGTAAACACTTCATTTTACCACGACACTTGTAGTCGGTCGTGATTTTTAGCAGCCCCATGCTCAGGAAAAAAAAAGTTACAGAGGCACTTAAGTCTCCTTACGAGCATTGAGTGCGAAAACAGTGTGACACTTCCGTGCGATGCTTCTCACTTGATCATGTGCTGAAATTGCGCAGTCTATTTTGTAGGTGGGCCAAGTGCAATTTTTGAATAGACCAGGTCGGTTTTGAATGTGGGTCAACTCAATTTGCGAAATGGCCCAAGTCAATTTTTTGGGGGTGTGGGCCAAGCTCATGTCGGGAGTGGACCAGGGTGGTATTCTGTAAGGGTCCACCTAGTGGACTGTCCACTTTGGCTGTCGCCATTGGCTGCCGCTTCACGAGCGTGAAGGAGAATGGCTGGCACCTTCGCGCTCGTGAAGCAAATACCCCCCCCCCCCCCCCTGAGTTTCGTAATCAGGCACACGCCATGCACGCCGCGGTGCATAGCGGCTTTGGTGTTTGCGCTTCGTAACACGTGGTCGCGGGACCAAATACCGGCTGCGGCGGCCGCATTTCGATGGGGGCGAAATGCAAAAACGCCAGTGTCCCGTACACTGGGGTCACGTTAGAGATCCCTGGTGGTAAAATTAATCCAGAGTCCCCCACTACGGCGTGCCTCACGATCAAATCGTGGTTTGGGAACGTGCAAACTCCAGATACTACTACAACAATCTAGGCCACCACCTGGTAGCCTTCTTATTAAAAATGTGATGTGTAGAAATGTGCTTGCTTGTAGGACTTTCTGGGGATTCACAAAGACTCTCCACACCATGCCATGTGTGTCAACCTGTCATGTGTTACTGCTAGTAGAATGATATGTCTTCCCAATAGACCCGATAATTATCATAGCGTTATGAAAATCAGTAACTTTATTCAGGTTTCGGGCTCAGTGGGCGAAGTGGTCCAGCCCGCCGTTGTCGCTAAAGGGCAAATCAATGAAGATAATCATCTATGCTAAGTCGGTTGGCGGGTACTGGATGCTAGTTATTGCCGCGCACTTGTACAGTACAAAACATCTGCTCTTTCCTTCGGAAGAGTACCAATTATCTCGGCAAATAAGTAAAGAAATAGAAAGCTGACTGCAAGGGCGAATAATTGAGGAGTAAGTGAAACAACTTTATTGAGGCATGGGCCTAGGCCGCGCCAGGGGTGATAGAGAGACCCTGTCCCTCAGCCGCCTTTTGAGCTCGTTGGATGGCCCATAGTTGGTCTTGCAGATCTGAGCTGATTAGCGCGGCTTTCCACCGGAGACTGCCGGAGACTGCATGTCTATCGTGTACATGTTCGCAATTCCATAGAATGTGTTTTACGGTGGCGTGTTCTGTCCTACATAGTTTACACTAGTCATCTGGGTACAGTTCGGGGTACGGGGTATATATTAGATGAAGGTGCACCGGGTTGCGGAAGCTTTTGGTTTGAAGTCGCCTCCAGTTAACCGCTTGAGATCTATCTAATTTGGAGTTGGGAGGTGACTTTTGGTAGAAGCGTGCGATGTCCCAGAATCTGAACATTCTGTCCCTCTCCTTTCAGGCCTGTCCTCCCGTTCCTTCGGGGGAAACTTCTTCGCGAGCGCAGTACGTGAGACCTCGCGCGGAACGGTGGGCTTCCTCATTGAGGTTGTAATCGGGGGGCTCACAGGAGCTGTGGGCTGGGAAGCAAATAATCTTTCCTTTGAGAAAGTACCAGTTATCTCGGCAAATAAGCAAAGAAATGAAAAAGATGACGACAAGGGCGAATAATTGATGAGTAACTAAGTTTATTTATCCAGAACTAAAACCTTCTGCATTGTTGTAGATATAGTTGCTTTGATCAATTAAGATTTCTCGGCGCATAAGACAGACATCAAAACTTTATTTCATATCCGGCTTGTTTGTAGACTGGGCTCCCGCCTAGGTGTTGGTCAGGAGGTCCTGCCTCCTAGCGGCTTCCTCGGCCTGCTGGGTTGCCCAGAGTTGCTCTTCCAGGGCTCAGCTGAGCAGCGCAGCCCGCCAACGCGCGCGGTGGCTGTCGGTGGAGGCTGCGTTCTTATTACTGTGTGTTAATCCCCGGCATTCCCATAGTATGTGTTCTAAGGTAGCTTGTGGATAACAATCTTTACATTTATCGGTCTTGTATATTGCTGGATGTATAACATGTAGTAGTTCCGTGCTCTCATACGACTTGGTTTGTAACTGTCGGCGTAGGACAGACTGCGGCCTATTGAGTTGTAGGTGAAGTGGTAGGTAAATGCACCTCTGAAGTTTACAATGTTTAGTAATATCATTGAATCTCTCCATTCTGTCCTCCCGCCCCCACAAATCGGGGGTCTCTGACGAGGGATCAACATCTGTCGTAGCTCATTAAGTGAGTCATCGAGCTACGTTGTGTGCTGCCTCGTTAGGGTTGTCCTCTCCCGTGGGGTCCGGGGTGTGGGCTGGAATCCATAGAATGTGGACGCATCTTTCGTCATAGGTTGTTTTGCCTGTTCAGGGGTGATTCGGCGCATAATAAGCACTGAACTATAAATGATAGGTATTGAAATTGGAAGGGAACTACGTACATTTATTATCGATGGTCTTATGTTTAAGACCATGATGTCGTTTTTGCATGAAAAGAACATGTCCGTTGCAGTCCTCGTCGCCTTTGCCATGTCCAGTGGATCTAATTCCGGCGGAAACAAGGAAACATCTCTTTTGCAGTTGCCAATTTAAGTGTAGTTCAGAACCCGGAATAAAGCTTAAAGGTGATGCGATCATAAGTTTATTAAGGTGCATATTAACATTTTGGCAGTGCACATCACCAAATCGTGCTCGCGATGAAAAAGAATCCGGCACATAAGAACGAACCGTGACACAGTCAATTCAGTCGTATGTTTGAGGTGATCGACTATGTAGCTTACAGCCTCTGTCCTTCCCACTTGACGCACCCGTATACAGGCTGTCCCCTCTATAATGCACCAAACATTAAAATATGCAAATGACACGTAGCTGGACAGAACCAAGGTAATCTTGTTTGCCGTCGCTTGGAGATACACAGATTAAGTTCTGCATTGCGCCTAATTATTTAAATATACTTAATTTTTTATTAACCAATTTCTCAAATATTAAAATGCTATAAAAGCTGTCAATGAGAAAATTTCAGAGCGACATGGAAAACTAACCATACAGCTTTCTGTTGCTCAATAAGTGCTGCATAAAACTTTTACCGAGCGTGAAAGACCCCCCCCCCCCCCCCCCGCCTGAGAATACACCCAAAATTCCCGCACGACTGGCCGCTCGACGAAATTTTGGTGTATTCGCGGGCTTTTTTCATGCTCGGAAAAAACCCTTTCCTGTAGCACGTATTAAGCAGCAGAAAGCTGTATCGCGAGTTTTTCATGTTGCTCTACGATTTTTTCATCGACGGTTTTCATCTAATTATAATATTGAGAAGTATATTATTTCAGACTAATTATGCAATTAGGTGGACTGCAAAAATATTCTCAGTATCTTGAAGCGACGGCAAGCAACGTTACCTTGGTTCTGTTCAGCTACCTGGCATTTACATAATTTTAAATCTAGGAATATGATCATAGGGACACCATGTATATTGACTGTGCGTGCAATAAACCATTAGTTGATAGCGCTTCGTCCATCACCTTCTTATGTCCTGTGTTTGGAGCTGTTACTCTTCTTTTATGCAACATATCCGAATCGGCCCAAATTCGCACTTCATTACCGACAATGTGTCCGCCTTACGTGAGTTACAGCGTATGTGAGCCAGAGCATGTGTGCACCTCAAGCGGAATTCGATTGTGTAAACTACTGACGTTATCCGACATTAGTAAGCCCTACAATGGTCTTAACTCACTGAAGGTCGTGTTTGAACTGTTGGTCTCATGGCATTTACATATACTGTGGCATTTTGTGATGACGAGAAGGAAAGGCGCTGTATTGAAAATCAAGATCCGTAAATGAGCACCGTCATAAATTTGCAAGAAAGGCGATTTCCCTGGTGTTCAGGAGCGATATCGAAGATACACTCATGCACGTGTCACCGTTTCTGTCCATGCAGAAAGCCTCATATACCTCACGCGCGCGCTGGTCACAATAACGCCTCAGTCTACTTAGTCTAACGCCTTATGATTGTCTACTAATGCGTAAGCAATGTTTGGCTCGGCTGTGACTTCGCTCTCGCTCAGTTCGGCTTACTTGCTTTTCCTAGCTTATGAGCGTCTATACCCATGTCTTTCCCGAAGGCAAAGAATGCTTACGATTTAGTAGACAACTGTCAGATTATCTCGCTGCGTCAGGCCCCTTAAAAGCGATCGCACCAACTGAGCCGGAACTGAGCGGGTGAAAGAGAACACCAGCTGCCACAGTAGCGGGTGAAGTGTTGCGTGAGGGCAGGCTGCATCACCGCAGAGTCACGTTACCCGCGCTCTCCCTCTGGCAAGCCTCTGTTATCCGCGCGTTCCTTGTCCGCACAAGCTCTCGCCTGCGTTTTAACTGCGGCTCGTAAAGGCCCAATCACACCGACGACTTCAGGTGGTCGCGTGACGATTTTCGACTGGCGACCAAAAAGCGACTGAAGGCGACCGATGTTCACACCGGCAAGCCCGGCTGAGCGCGCCCCGCAAGTCGCAATCCCGGAGATTATCGTTCTCAGCGAGAACTGCAGGAATCTATGCAGTTCGCGCGAACTTTGCTGGCACTGTTAAATGAGTTTCGCGTTCCGGCAACAGCCATGGATTTTTATTCGAGCGAAGAGGAAAACGTTGTCCTAGTGCCGATGGGTTCTGCCGTGGTGTCAAGTGTGGCAGCGCGGAAGCCTCCGATGAAAACGCGACGCTCACGACGCGCTCACTTGCCCTCAACGAAGTCACAACTCGAAGGACGCCCACCAGTGCTCAATTGTACATTCGGCCACCCCGAAATCTCATGTTGGCCCGCATCAAAATTTGAAATTGTCCCATCCCCAAAATTAAGTTGGTCCGCCCCCAAATTTCCAAGTTTACCCAAGCCCACACATTTCAGTTGTGCCAACCCGAGTAGGCTCACCCCTATGTTTGAGTTCGGCCACCGCCACCCCAAATTTCAAGTTGGCCAGCCCCATATTTAAATTGGTCCACTTGCATATTTCAAGGCGGCCCACCCGCAAGTTTCAGTCTGCCCACTCCTTAATTTGAAATTGTCCCACCACCAAATTTAAGCTGCCCAACCCCAAATTTTAATTTGGCGCAACCCCAAATTTCAGTTTGACCGACCCCACCCCCAAATTTCGAGTTGTACCACATCCACATTTACCTTGGGTCACCCCGAAATTTTCGTTGGCCTACCCCCAACTTTCAAATTGGCCCACCCCTGCTATAAGCTTTCGCATGCATTTTCTATGGAGCCCTGTGTACCTCAATGAGTATCCTCTTTTTATTTTTGTTGAAATTGTTCTTATCGTTATAAAGCTACCATTCATTGACATTCACACTATTACAGCGATCAAATACCTTTACAAATTACCCATTTTTGTGCACATACAAGGCACTACAGTTTTCGCATGGCGGCGCTGGTGTACTCGCCAAAGAATTTGGGCCTTGAAAAAAAGATTTACAGATACTTGCGAATATCTGTGGGAACGCAGCGACAAATCTAGGCCTTAAGTTTAGCACAGAGAAATCAGGGATTATGATCTTTTATGAACACACGAGTAACTTCGTGGTGTCAATTCAACAGCAAGTAATACCCATAGTGAAGCAATATAAGTACCTCGGCGTACACATAAACGAAGGAAAGAATTACTCAAGCAACCACCAAGATAATCTGAAAATAAAGGGGAAGCGGAATGCAGCATTAATGAAACACAGAGCACTGTGGGGCCACAATAAGTATGAGGTGGTGCGTGGAATCTGGAAAGGAGTAATGGTGCCAGCGCTAACATTCGCAAATGCCATTATATGCTTAAAATCGGATATATTGGCGGGTTTGGAAGTTAACCAAAGATCAGTAGGCCGGTTGGCTTTGGGAGCACACGGTAATACGACAAATGAGGCAGTGCATGGTGACATGGGTTGGGCCGCTTTTGAAGTCAGAGAAGCACAAAGCAAAATTAGTTTTGAAGAAAGGCTCAGGAACATGGATGAAAATAAATGGGCGGTTAAAGTGCACAAGTATCTCTACATGAAAAGCGTGGACACAGAATGGAGGAAGAGGTCAAGGAAGTTGGCAACCAAGTACAGGATAATCGAAACTGTAAATAGACAACCAGGGGTCATCAGAAAGAAAGTGAGAGAAATAGAGACCGTGAATTGGATGCAAAGAATGGAAACGAAAAGGACAATGGAGATTTACAAGAATGAGAAGAAAGAAATTAGAAGGGAAAATCTGTACGATAACACAAAGGGCAGTGCCTTGCTATTTGAGGCTCGAGCCGGTTGCCTAAGGACGAAAACATATCGGAACAAATATTCGGAACTAGATCAGACATGTGTATGCTGCAGTAAAGATCCAGAGACCACTAAGCACCTCCTAATGGAATGCGACGGGATCCACCCAGCGAGAACCGTAGGTAACGTGCAACTCCCAGAAGCGCTTGGGTTTAAAGTGGAAGGAAACATAAACAGATCAGCCGTAGAGATCAGCAAGAGACGATTAGAGTACTGGTGGAAAAAAAGCAGGGAAAAGACGGATACGACCTGATCTCTTAAAATCATAGGCAGCGGTACAAGGTAAATTTTTGAAAAAGAAAAATAATGAGAGGTATACAAAAAGGCTAGATAAAGAACATGTATAGTATACCTGATTAAATCAAGCAGGCTACGTGACTATTTGTCGCCGCCCCGTTTCAAAGGGGATGCCAATAAATCATCATCATCATCATCAAGAATGCTCACGCATTATTAAAGCCTTAAAACCGCATCTAGAGTAATGCGCTGCCTACACATTCCTTCATTAAATTGGAATGTTATCTGAGGTGGTTGTTGACACAAGGGCCGGTTTGGCCGATGTAGTAATGACCGCATGAACGGCGTATTTTATATACAACATGTTGATCCAACCAACAAATTTATTTCTGTGTTTCTCTTCCCACATGCGTAGCGCCCTGTCTTCTCTATTCATTTTCTGGCCACATCCTGGAAAACTTTTTTTAAGGAATGAATCAACCTTAATGTCTGCCTTTCAAGCTACCTTTTTAATTTGATGATGCACATGGGCCAAATAAGGAAGAAGCACGGTTCGCGACTGCGAGGTTTCTCTTTTCGATTGTATATATCTTTACCAGTGCTCGGCTGTTTTCGTTCGTCTCCTTCTTATGTCCTGTGTTTTGCGCTCTTATTCGTTTTTTGTGCAGCAATGGCAAAGGCAAAGAATAAACGAACTAATATGCGTACTCAGAAGATTAAAAGATTAGGAATATGCTTCATTGAGCATCGAGATGGAGCGCGTTAATTATGGCGTATTCTTTTTTTTATGACAACCTGGTGTTCATATACGTCCAAATGCTGAAACTTCGCTGACGCGCTTTCTTGTGTCTTGTATTTGCAGTAAATACACCAAAAATCCACTTTGTTGGCCTTTCGATATGAATGGAAAGAAGTCTGTGCGTGTGTGTTAGTTTGATTGGACGTAAATATCACAACAAAATGTAAAGTGCTATAGGTAAAGTAGTAGGTAAACTTAGTGCCCTCTACTCTGGAATGGTTAAATAAGCAGGAATTCACAAGAGAGTAAAGGGTAGTGTGCTGCTAATTTTCATTACTTACAGTGTTTCTCTGACTACGGTTTAACAGATGTTACTGCATACTAAATGAATTACCGAGAACGGATTTCAATATACCTTTCAGAAAGGTATTAAGGTTTCGTCGCAATATAATCCGGTACATCTCCTTGAATATTGAAATTATTGAGCACATTCATAATTTCTAACTATAATACTTACACGTTATTTTCATACGTTATCATTCTCGTCACAGTTTTTCGAAGTTCGTTAAATTTACATTTTACAACTGACGACAAAGGTTTTCGTGGATTCCTCGGTGAAGATGTGAAACATATACTCACTTAGGCCAGACCCACACCAACGCATCTTTTGAAAATCTCGAGCGCCAAGACTAAAACTCCACAGGCACACGCGCAGAAGCTGTTGAAATAGCCACATGCCTAATAATAAGGATGTTACCGATCCGGTGCTTCAGGTTGCTGTCGTTTTAAATACGAAAAGAAACGCTTCCCAGTATTCAGCATTCGACAAGAATGATATATTGAATTCCTTGTGTGCTCAGTCGTGCTTTCTATGCATGCCTTCGAAATGACAAATGATGTTTGCCTTCGAAGTATCCAAGCTGAATAAGGCACCATTTTTCCATTGCTGTCCACTGATGACAATATACGTTTTTTTTTCTTTTGAGGAGAAACACCTTTAAAATTGGCCACATGAGGTCGCTTGCTAAAACCCTTGTGTAAAGAAAACGCTTTTTAGCATTACAGCTTATACCTTTGGAACCGTGCTACCCACACGCCTTACTTTGGTATTGTTGAGTTGAGAAAAGAAGCCATCCCACGACCATGAGTGTGTTTCGTGAACATATTGCGCCATTGCTGCTTGACAAATGACGCAATCGGAGCGAAATATTTACCTCTTGCTTGCCGTTCAGAGGAGCAAAGCTTGGAGTAGGATCGATCCGAGTGGGAGTGGTGCACTCGAGAAAGTTTACTCAGCCATTGTTGTTATAATCATCAAAAGCGAAGCAGTGCTCAGCAGGAGTAATACGGCCTACAAGTGTACAATCTGTTCAGAACTTTCACGCTTGCTCGGGTATAGCGCCCCCGTGTTTGCGACGCAGGATCCAGAAATGGCGTGAACAGTCTCGGGCCGCAAGATAGAGGGATACCAATGCGCATACGCCACCTCTGACCACACCTGTCCCACTATGAATTCAATGCGAGCACAACTTCAAGAATACTCCGCAGCAGCCCCCACCAGCGGTATCACAGGTTAAAGGGACACTAAAGGCAAATACTAAGTCGACGTGGACTGTCTAAATACTATTCCAGAAACCTCGTAACGCTTGTTTCGTGCAAAGAAAATACTTAGTTTACGAGAAAATTGCATCTGCAGGGCCCGAAAACCTTTATGGACACTCAAATCTCCCGCCATGCCAACCAGGGAGTGGTGATTTGTCATACGCCACCACTGCCCTTTGGTTAGGTGCGACTGTTTTCACAACTAATCCCTACAGGGGCGGGGCCTCGCCTCGATGACGTATGACCATTTTCTTTTTTATTCCTCTCTGTTTGGCGGCGCGGTTGGTGTGCGGCGCCTCAGTTCGGATTAGCTCATTCCACGGAAGCGAGAAGTTGGCACGCGTATCATATTCGCGGCGTGCGTTGTTTTGTTTTGCTTGTGAAAGCGCGGAATGCAACGATGAGCGAGCCTCCTCACCAACAGAAGGGGATCGAAAAGTACCTCTCATTCCACGTGAGCGAGAACGTGAGCGACTACTATACATAGTTTGCATGTGATGACATATCCGCCGCCTGCCCCGACCATCCGCCATCGCTAGGCACCTCGCTACTAGCCACTGGCCGGCTGCATTTGTGTTCGGCGTTCGCTTCTACGTGTCAGCGCCGCATGTTTGCTCTCGTGAAAGCATTGCGATGGCAAAGGTCAGGAGGTCCTGAATTTTGCCCTTCCTACACGGACGAGGTCATAGGGCTAGCTGTACGTTGGCGTGGACACCAGTTCAGCCCCCGAGGTGCTCCCGGCCACGACGTACGTGGATATTATTAATTATCTTGTCCCGTCCACGAGCTGCGTCACGCTGAACGAAATAAAGGCTTGCAAATCGCTGAAGGCGCACGATTACCTCACGAGCGGTTGGGTGAGGAAGGTTGCAGCGAAGCGCCTGTCGTCGGGTCTTACCATCGTCCTCGGCGAGGTGAGTCAATGAAAGTTCCTTGGCGTGCGGCAGAGAAAACTATCTCAGTATTTTTTCTGCTGCTCCATTCAGGGACAGCTTTCTTGCCACAAAGGTTCACCTATATGCACTTTTTCCCCAAGCTTCAAAACGTGCGTTCGCTTCTTTCTGGGAGTTTTGGTGTACAGTTCGGTGCATGTCCGTGCATGCGAATTTTGTTGCGTTAAATAGAAGTAGCCCATTATATTGAAAGCGTGCAGACATTCAAATATTGCTTAGCATATCGCTAAGCAAAGCACACATACCAAGAAATGACGATGCGAGGCACTTTGCAGGCCGTTAAAAAACAAAATTGCGGTTTTCCGTGCTAAAATCACGATCTAATTATGAAACACGTGGCAGTGGAGGGTTCCGAGATAATTTTTAGCGCCCGGAGTTCTTTAACGTGCACTACAACACAAGCACACGGCCCTTTTTTCAGAGCGGTAAAAGCGATAATGCGTGTGCGAGCAGGCGGTCACCAACCTGTACGGGGGCTTTCGCTGCCGCCCTCTTACGATCATGCGTGATGTGCAGTGTTTTGGCGTGTTATATACTCGCGCGAAACAAAGTGACGACACGCACGTTGTTCAGGTCCTTCCGATTTATCCGGGAAAGCCACATGCACCGACGTTTCTCCGACAGCATTCTTGTGCGTTCGCACTGCCATGTTATTACTTTTGGTGCAGACCTACGCCCGGTTTGCGTAGCTCGGCTTCGCGGCAGTGGTACTTCTTGTGCAGCAACCGAAAATCGCGCAGATTGGCATGATCACGACGCGAGAAGGAACTTCGTATCAACAACGAGTCAGCGCGTGCAGCCTGCTCCAGCACGCTTCCGCAGGCGCGCAGGTGCCTAAAGATGACGGACAGGCTCGCGGACCGGTGCGGAAGTGACGCGCGTGCAAACTATGTATAGCCACACAACG
>NW_023606994.1:0-80001 GCF_013339745.2 Dermacentor silvarum | reverse complement strand
CAGTGACTAGACGTGATTTAGCCAGTGACTAGACATGTGATTTATCCAGTGACTAGACCCGTGTCCCAGCCAGTGACTAGACCCGTGTCCCAGCCAGCGACTAGACCCGTGACCCAGGGAGCGACTAGACCAGTGATCCAGCCAGCGAACTAGACCAGTGATCCAGCCAGCGAGCTAGACCAGTGATCCAGCCAGCGAACTAGACCAGTGATCCAGCCAGCGAACTAGACCAGTGATCCAGCCAGCGACTACTAGACCAGTGATCCAGCCAGCCCCTGCCTTGGCATGAACATAAGTTGGGCAACGTGAGCATTTTCGGCAGGTTGCTTTGGGAGAGGGTTTGTTGTTTCTTTACTGAAGGCTTTACTTTTCTTTAACTTGCTTCGCATTAGCTGGCACATTCTGCATGCACTGCTCAAGTAGTCACCATTTTACTGCACCTTAAGTACTTTTTTCACTTCGGCTGCGCAAAGATTATGATGCCCTAAATGCAAGAAGAGCATATGTTTTATTTAGTGAATGTTACTTGCAGTTGACTTTTTTAAACTGATACAGTGCTACTCCTTTTCTTGCTCTTCTGCTTTGGAATACCTATCTTAGCAGCAGGTGTTGCACTGCAGTGGTTTTTGTAGGGTCTGAGCTTATTTGAAAACATCTAACAGTGCTTTCTTTCCGTGATGGGACCATTATATTGATAAAGTTTACAATAATGCGTGCAGCTTGGTGCGCGAAAGCTGCCTTTGTAGGAGTTGGGATGGGAGATGTTTTAAAGGTCTCGTTATGGATGTTTTTGTGCTTGACCCTATTAGAAATATATGTAGCTAGTCAGCTCGCGATGTGAACCATTGAGGTTTTTAGTTAACATAGAATTAATGTTCCACTATCTGAAACTACTGTCAGCTGGTGGACTTTTTATTTAGTCTCCTAGAATGTTCCAGGTTTATTCTAGTCTAATTGCCCAGCAACCAAGCTTGTGTATTCGGTCTTTTTTGCCACATTGCATTATTACTTTAGAATAAGTTCTTCCTTTTACTCGTTTAGCCAGTTTTATCATACTTGTGACATGTTTTACGGTTATCTTTTGTGAAATGTTTAAAGTGCTCTCATAGCTCATCATCTTCAACAAATGGCAGATATTTAGACGTGCAATATCTTTAGTTTTAGCCTAGCCATAAAAAGTGCCCGTTAAGGTGAAGTTATGGTCAACATGCTTAACAAGTAGTGCTTCGGAAATTTTCATTTTTATTCTAGTCTACTTTGCCTTCGTCTGCATACTTGTTCTTTTTTGTGATACTTCATGGCTGCTGTGTCACACTGTCTTTTGTGGTTATCCTTGTAGAAACATTTTGTAGTGTTCCACTGCCTTCATTTTCTGCAACAAAATGTTGAACATTGAGAAGCCAGTTACTTCTGCAAATAACCTAGTCATGACAAGCGCCTGTTATGGTTAGCCTGTACTCTTAATGGCAAGAGCTAAATTTTAATAATGTTACTGAAGTGCTTGGTTGTCAATGTAAGCAAGAACGTGGTATCTTATGTCAACAGATCTCATAATGTCTCATCATGTATGTTCGACACATTACCATGTGTGATAGCCTTGCACTGGTCTTTGAATAAAAGAAAAAAAGAAGTTTAGATCTGTGTTGTGCATTCAGTGTAGCAGGCAGTGCAATGGGACTGCTTCTATGTCAGCATGTTTGGAACATTATTGCAGTGTATCTGATTCCTTTACTCATGGTGTTCTGTTAACTTGGATACAAACAAATACACTTTAATGGTTTCGTGCTTTCACATCGCAACAATTTCATAAACTCTCAGCTGGCCACTGGTAATGTGCCGTATTAAGGAACGCATTTTTATTGGCCTTTCTATAATTTTGGGTGTAGCCGGGAACAGTGGTCTTAAAGCTCATGTGGACATCTTATGGATGTCAGTGTTTCATGAATAGATATCTTTCAGATGTACATAACATCCTGCCTGAACATCCATATAACATACCAGGTTTGTGATCTGGATGCATTTTAGATTATCTACAGTACATCTGTGGAATGTCATTGGGAGAATGCTGGATATCCACTGGATGTCTTGAACGTCTAAAACCTAGCATCCTATAGACATATTAGGGACATTCGTGGTTTACTGACCAATGATGACCCTGGCACGACAACGGCACGAGGACAGTGGGATGAACGCAAGTGTATGACGACAATGGCGTCACTGTAACACGAAGTCTGTATGACGACGATGGCGTGCTGAGAATCGGATAACGAAGCATACTGCAGTGACGATGCTGGAACGACCAGGAAGGCATGACGATGGTATGACAACGCATATATGATAGGCGACGATGGTGGGACGCCGATGGCACAACGAAAGTCGAATAACAAAGTTGGACTAAGACGATGCAACGACCACGATGGCATAATGACCCCGAGCACATACCTATAGTGGCTAAAGTTTCTAAGAAATGCGGCTAATAAATCGGCGTAGAAAGCGTGACAACGACGGCATGACGAGAGTCAGATAACGAAGCCGCAATGACGACGATGCAACGACCACGAAGGCATCACGACCAGGAGCACGTGGGCCAAGGTGGTAGACAACTTGGGTCACTGAGTAGGCGTAAGAGGCTAGATAGACAGATTAAAAATGCCTTAAGTTGGCAAATAATGCTAGTCACATTAAAAAAAGTAGCGCAGCCTGCACTAATTTGTGCAAAGCTGGAGAAACAGCGGAGCTGGTGATGACCTACCTTCTTCCAGTTTCGCTACAATCAGCTAAGTTTTGCTAGGCTCCGTATGATACTCCGGATGAGCACGCAATAGCCGCATTCGTTCTCGGCTGGCGGCACGACGAGCTACCAGCTGAGCGGCTTCTTCTTCGGGAGTATTGTACTTTTTCGGCCTTCCCATGTTGCATTTACTCATTGCGAAGTCTACGAGGGCTGGGTGTGTCGCTGTCACGGCGACATGATCTTTATAATCAGTATAATGATGGCACCAGTTTCGAGATAATAATTCCCGAACATTGCCGAGACATGCATTGGCGTTCCAGTTACTTTTATGCTTACCCTCCGTGGTTGCTTAGTGGATATAATGTTTGACTTCTAAGCATGAGGTCGCGGGATCAAATCACGGCCACGGCGGCTGCATTTCTATCGGGGAGAAATGCTAGAACACCCGTATTCTTAGATTTAGGTACACGTTAAATAACCCTAGGGCGTCTAAATTATTCCAGAGTCCTCCACTACGGTGTGCCTCATAATCAGATCGTGGTTTTCACACGCTAACCTCCATAATTTATCTATGTATTCATACTTTTGTGCTTCGATGCAGAAAACGATGTTTTAAGTGACTGGCACGCCAAGGCAATTGTCTCCAATGTTAGCGAATTATTATCTCGACACTGCTGTCAGCCTGAGAATTAGTTCCAAGTGGATGCATACTCCACGGCTAGAATTTGTAAATTGCAACAAGGGTCATACGGTAACTAGCTTAAAACCTAAATGGTTAATTTTGTTAATTATTCGATTACGCATTTCAATTTTTTGTGCAAGTAATGTCCGCCTCTTCAAGTAGACGAGTTCATGAACTAAAATTGTGCTATCTGCCACAGGGAACCTTTAAAACATTTTGAATGTGTTCGCTGAAACTCCTTGTATATAGAACTCTCTCAATGACCGAAATGATACCAAGCCAGATGAACTCGAAATCAGAATAAATAGAAGAATAGAAGAAGCCATCCGCAGCAGCGCTTATGCTCGGACTCAAAGTACTAAAAAAATAGAGTGCAGTTTAGCCGGGAAGGCGAAACAGTATAAGTGATAGCTAAGTAGCAGAAAATTACACGAAGGAAGATTCTTACCATGTAAATCCGTGTGAAAATCGCCCCCGTCTAAGGTCCGCACCCCAAACTTGACAGCCAACATTAAAAAAAGACATCCAATCGAGAAGAAATCGCGTTATGTGCACTGATTCTGATCGGGCTGAACAGCTAATTGCCGCGCGCAGCGTACTTTCACGCGTCGCTACTGCATGTCGAGAGGAGGCGATTGCGTAGGTTTACGGCGGATTTGATACTCGTAGTTGGAAAAATAAAGTCAAATAGCCCGGTCCCATGAAAGACCCGCCTAAATCGCGACAGAAAAGTGCGGCCCTTACACGAGTCTATACGTTAGTTATAGTGGCCACATAAATTTTAGTAAACACTTACCTAAAATTAAAATAGCAACCATAGTGTAATACACGGACCATGTAAACTTGTAAATACTTCACAGAGTGGCCTCGAGTACTCGCTTTTACAACGCAAGCATTATGAAGTACGCCGGCCGCGGAGGCGAACGGTTCGTACAGCTGCGCGATTGACAGCCACTCCGAAAATTAGATTCATCATCTTTATCTGCCTATTTTTATGTCCACTACAGACGGCCTCTGTGAGTGCTCTGCAATGACATCTGTCTCTTAACTCTGCAACACAAGGGGCGCGGAAAGACAGCCCGGCAAGGAAGACAGCGCGCATGATGTTAGCAGCCATCCCTGCTCGCCCTTTATCATTGCACCCACGAATGTTTATCAACAATTACAACATATGGTACGCGGGCCGCATAAGCGTCAGCCGCGCACAGTCATTCACAGTTACGGCAGGGCTAGAGGACAAGACACGTGCTCTCTTTGTCATTCGCGTTTGATTACATGACCTACAACTATCCCGAATATTGAGCGCGTGGGAAGATAATGCCCATCAAGCTGCCATCCTTTGCGGCTCACTGTTACGTGCTTTTTCCCGCACCCTAAGTATATGGGTTGCTCACTTGTATGGATTTTGGATGTAATACGGAACATCACGGCAACGACAACAGCGAAAATTTGCCTGGAGTGTCGATGTAATTGCGGTCTCCATAGAGCGAGAAACAGGAACTGTTAGCAAATGGTATATATATATGAACGAGACGAAAGCGAACCGAGGGGCCCGATTTTTATTAATCATATCATAAGAAGCCAACAAACATTGACACCAAGAACATAGGGGAAATTACTTGCACACACTAATTGAATTACAGAAATGATAAATTAATGGAAATGAAAACGCATGAAAAAACAACTGTCCGCAGGTGGGGAAGAAGCCCACGTCTTCGCATTTCGCGTGTCATGCTCTCACCATTGAGCTACCGCGGACCCGTTTTCCCATCCACTTTCTGGGGTATTTATGTTTTTTACAACTAGAACTAACTGTGGGAGTGTTAGTCAGCGCCACCACTCACAAACCTAGGGGCGGATGTGGAACATCCTTTCTGCCGCAGGCGTCACGAGCCCGTGATCTTTTTTTAGGTGATGGCAACTGGTCAATAAACCCACATATGCTCCCTGAAGGCATCAATCTTGCCGGATTCGAGCCCTCGTTATGTAATGAATGAGAAGAAAGGGAACCGAGGGGCCCGATTTTTATTAAACATACCATAAGATTATTATTAGTCATATCATATATATATATATATATATATATATATATATATATATACATGGGTAGGTTTCGGAGAGCTGGTCGGGCCCCAGCCGCCCCCCGCCCCGCCCCCCCCCCCCGGCAAAATGAAAACTTTCCTCCTATGGGAAGGCGATGTATTTTATAGCAGTGCATGCGATTAGTGAAGGCTCCAAGAACAAGACATACGCCCGTGTTCCATTGACAAATAAGGAAAAAAGCGCATATTGTCATGAGCGTGGTATTTTGTGCATAGATTTGATTCCGTCACAACGCGCTTTACTTTATGCAGTAGGCATATTTTGTCCAACCGGCCTAAATCAGCGCCAGGATGATGCGACGATGATCCTATTTTAATGCTGGTCCATTGCGCGCTTCGACTGCGAACTGAGTGGCACTTTTACCACAGCGGTCACCAGGATGTGAAGGTGTATGACAATAAACGAACTGAATCGAGGGAAAAGAATCCGCGCAGCATGCCAGCTCTCTCATGAATTGCGCATTCCAACGAGATAGCGTCCATTTCATCCGTGAAGGAAAGGAAACGAGAGCATCACCGTTGGAAGACAGGATAGTCACTCCTTCTAGAGGCCTCAGTGTGGTAATAAATAAGTAAATCCCCGCCGCGGTGGCTCAGTCAGCTAAGGCGTTGCGCTGCTGAGCACGAGGTCGCGGGATCCAATCCCCGCCCCGGCAGCCGCATTTCGATGGAGGCGAAATGCAAAAACGCCCGTGTGCTTGCGTTGAAGTGCACGTTAAAGTACCTCAGGTGGTCAAAATTAATCCGGAACCCTTCACTATGGCGTGCCTCATAATCAGAACTGGTTTTGGCACGTAAAAACCCCAGAAAGAGAAAAAAAGAAAATAAATCAGTAAATAAACCAATGCGTAAGGAAGTTGAATGTGTCGTCATAATTACTTCGTTACGTCCATTATTCCATGTACTACACTTTGAATCTTTAGGATATCAAGGGCCATTTCAGCTACTTTATTATAGCTTGTTTCGTTATAACGAGGTTTGACTTAAGGATGGGAAAGGGAGGGCATTGCATTTAAAAAGTGTCACGGATGTGGAGGAAGTGTCCCTGGTGCGCGAAATCTGCGAAATAGTTAACGATCATTGATGGAATATTGAATATCAAAGTAAAAGATCGCACTAAAGGATATTTGAGTTAAATGGTTATTTACAAAGTAATAAGTAGCGATGATAAAGCACATAGAATATAAATACATATAAGATAAAGGTGGTAACCGAGTGATTTCTTTCTTTGTAAACGCGGCTGACAACGCTGCAAACCAGATGTGCGCTGGGACGTCTTTCTTTAAAATATATTTCGCAAGGTTTTCTTGAAAGTGCATAGAAAAGAACCACGTGATAGATAACGACGTGGAAACATCTTCAATGGGTGTTTCTGAGCAAGGCCTACAACTTTTGCAATCAAACTTATGCCACAAAAGGAATAGTGCAAAAAAATAATTGAGTTTGGATAATCAACTAACTAAAATAATTCAAAAGATACTACGGGTAGCTCAGGAAGACTACTAAAGGATGACTCTGGTCTGAATCACCTAAAATATACTACTTAAAAAAAATCACCAGCCCTTCCCCTGTCGGGAAAATGGCGGTAAGCGAAGCTTGTGGCACGACGACACTGTCGCTGGCGTTCCAGTTCGTTTGCCCTAAACTCGGTGGCTTTTTGCTGCCGTTTGCCTCAACATGACTGCATGAACATGACTACGGCTTTTCGCTGACGTTTCGCCTGGGCCTCAACTCGGGGTCCGCGGCTCTTTGCTGACGTTTCGCCTGGGCTTCGGAAGCCTTCACGCTGGAATCGGTACGTCGACGACGAGCCCTTTCCCGAGCGAGTTCGCGGCACCATTGCTCAAACGCAGCCTGCTCCTCGGCGCAAAGCACCACGCGTAAGCCTTCCCATCCGGTTACCGAAAAGTATCTGAGGCGAGGGAAGCCCGGCGGATAGCGCGCCAACCCCATTTCCTCCCCCCCCCCCCCGCGACCCACCAAACGGCCCTGATTGCTCTTTCTTGTCCCTGGCTCATACCCGCATATCCAATGTAGGTATGTGCCCCACGTGAATTTATTATCGTTAATCGGGAGGTAACTGACGAGCATGTGACGCTATTGATGCCATGACCTATCAGTCATGTTAGCCATGCATTGGTACCCTTCCATGCCAATTTGAGTATATGCCAAGTGAACGAGGCGCAAGTTCTCGACATCTTTTAGCGTGAAACCACCACCACCACCATGGACACCTTGTGAGGCTACACAAGCTTCGCTTGAAAAGTGAAACACGTGTTATTATGGGTACTGCTCTTTCGCGAGTGAGGATGGTGCCATACATTTGATGTATATGCGTGGAAATGTAACATAGCGTGACACTGGATACCCAGAAAAAGACGGGAAGGAAGCGTGTAATTCAGGTGCCGCTTCAAAGAAGAAAAGAAGCTCAAAACCCTTCTTTACGAATACAGGGGAAGAGGAAACGAGTGTCTGATTCACGGATGATTTTTAAAATACCAGCTAGGCTATGGTTTCATAATTTTTATCCACTGATTCAGTTTGTGTGTGCACAGTCTGGTCTGTCTGTGACAGCGTTTGCAATTGTCGAAATATCAAGAGAATTTTGCCTTAGAGTACAGCACCCCCCTCTTCCCCCCTATCTCAAGGCATTGACTCAACGCATTTCTAACGCATTGCTTCACGTAGAATGCGATTGGGAGACGTGTTGTGTTTTCTGAATATATTTTCACATTAGCCCAGCGGGATGTTTTAGAATACTTAGCGATTTTATTGCGTACATAGATTAGAAATGCTCGGTAAATATTGCGTAGAACGTTGGATTTATTTGTGGTTGAGTGCGTATATATTCGATGGGCTTATGTTTCCTGTATAATGTTTTTTTACAGTTCGAGTTCTTAAGGCATGTTCACAATGGAGAGAAATATAGTAATTCATGCACATTATTGACGCGTCCAAAAATAATTAGATGATAAGTGGTCAGTACAAGATCAAGAGTGAGTCAATGTTCGAGGGGCACAAGACTTCCTGATTTAAAGCAAATACAGGATGTCAAGAAACCGACAGAATGTGTGCTTTCTTGTGCTGTTGGGGAGTTTCTTACTAACCAAGGTAATCAAGATATAATGATATAACAGTAAACTTGGTTGACAATGGATAAAAATGAAATTCAGAATTTTTCAGATCTTTTCGTCTAGACCGCTCCAGAAGATATGGCAGACTAATTGTATTTATTTCTGCTAAAATATGCCATAAGGCCATAGTTTTATTTTAGTTGAATCTTGAGTGCGGGATTCTGGCAATAGAACCCGACCTCCTCAGATTTCTCCGATTTATATTGCGAATACTTATTTTCCTTGCGGTGTGCAGGGCACTCATTATGTTGATAGTGTTGTAGCTAGCTGTGGGCGTGATGTTTTACAACCGCGGACCTAAATTTACATCATGCGTCATGGCGTTTCAATACAAATTCGCGTAGTAGCCGCATGTGGAGCTGGTCATCAGATAACAGAATTTTTTGTGACAATATTCAATCTACTACACTTGTGCGTAGCCAAAATCACTCCAGAAACGACCTCACATTCTCTAGCCGTAGTCTCCCTGTTTTTGTGCTTGATTGTTGATTGTACCTCTAATAGTAATAATCTACCACTATTTTTTATTGCCAGCTCTATTACAACTATGGATGACCAAGTTCGAGCTTTTGTAAACTACAATACCTTTAAGAAGCGCTGCCACAGTATTTTTCGTCATCGGGCGCCTCACTTCAAAGCATGTGCCGCACCGGCCACTTGTCCCACTGTCACGGCTGTCACCCGTTCGCCGTCAGCGCGAAATCGATCGACGGGGTATACAAGCCGGTTGGTCGTTCCGTACTCAAGCGAACACAGTGGTAGGGTCAGAGTCGGGAGTAAAAAAAAGACATTTATCGACTGAGAACGATATACACATTAATAAAATAAAATAAAAAATGACAAGAAAACTAACATACTTGAACTTAATATAGCTCGATGACGAGCAAGAAATATGACGAGCAATTAACAATGGATATGAAATGAAACAGGGCGCGGATCAAATATACAAGAATACACTTAAGAGTAGTTCACTAAAACAAACGATGTCATACGCGTGGCCTGGTAGCAGCTCCAAGTCCATAAACCGTGAAATCGGCGCGCAAAGCTTTTCCGAAGAATACCGGCGAGCCGATCTTGTTGAGGTGGATGCGATTGCTGCGCTGGGTTTCCCGGGAGTCTAGATCTGACGACTTCTCTCAAGCAGGCTGAGCTAACTTGAGGCGAACTACCGGGAGCTTCGTTGCAGACGTTGGTTTGTCGCCTCGTACGTCAACTAGTTAGGAGGAGTACTGACGTGGCTATGCGGCTCAGGCGATACTGCACGGCACTATCCCCCCGACTACTTCTCAGCAGATTACAGGTTCAGCTTCTAGACTGATTAGCAGGGGCTGAAACCTGCGCTTAAATAGCCTTTCCTTTCCCTAGTTCCCCCAGGTCGGGGAACGGCAGGTATGGGTGACAGTTCAGTTCACCTAATCATTTGATTTCTCCTCGCAAAGGTCTTGGCCGCGCTCCTTTTAATCAGGGTCGAGAGAACGGGTGATTCCCTCTCCCCTCCGCTGTCAGAGGTCGCGCCCCCGCACTGCACCACACAGACAGACACGCACACACTTGTGTTCATTGACAAGCACATTATTAGCAGCGGCCGCCGCCCATACGGCGCCCGTTAATCAGCGTGCCGCTGTCTCGAAACTATGCCGCACCGTGAGGCCTCGTTTTTTGGCGCCCGTTCATCGGCGAGTCGATGACGCGAAATTATGCCGCTCCGTGACAACCACAGTACACTGCACCCACAGATTCTGTGGCTGGAGGCCTCGTAAATGTCTTCGCTTATGCATGTTAAATGGCGCCCTCTGCCGGCAGGCACGAACGCTACTCCCGCCAAGTTCGTTCAAGACAAGTACGAATCAGAGTCAACGGGTGATTCTCGCAACTCGCGAACTGCGCGTCTGTGCCAACTTGTGCTGTTTTCCGTGCCTGGTAGCTCGCACAGCTCGTCACGTACGTGTGGCGCGCAACTGAATGGCGCAGGTTTCAAGTGCGCACATGTGACGCGACGTGGCTCCCTACGCTCGGGGGCCATGCGCATTCCGATCCCGCAAGATTTTCACGTACGTGGAACTAAAACTGTCTACTCAGCGCCCCCCTCAAGTTTGCCGACAGACACCAGCGCCACTCCTTGCCCTACCGCAGAGCGGCGTCATCATATATCAGGTTGCCGTCACCGCGAGTCACTCGCGATGCCCGCGATCTTTGCACAATTTATCCTCGCGTCGCCATTGTTTCGCGATGATTCGGCGGTCGGTTAGCCAGGGAGCTCGGTACAGCTGCGTGGTGAACTGCTACAACAGGGACAAGGAGGAGGAGGAGGAAACAACTTTATAAAAAAAATTTTCAGGGCGTTGTAGGTGGCCGCTTGTCTGCAGCGACCTCTTCCGCCCAGGCAACGATTCCTTTTTGTAGCTTTTCTTCAGGAGACCGTATTAGGGTCTCCCATGTCGTTTCAGAGGGAGCTGGCAGAAGCTCTCTGGGTGGGGGAAGACCCTCGCATTCCCAGAGGATGTGTCTTTGGTTTGCTATGGCATTTTTGTCGCAGTTTTGGCATATTGGGTCAACCTCCCCATCTGTGAAGATCGCTAAGCGATGAGGAGTGATAAGGCTGTTAGTTTGAATTCGGCGGAGGACAGTGGCCTGCGCTCTTGTAAGGTTGCTGTGTGGTATTGGGTATATTCTCCTGTTCTCTTTGTATAGGTTGGTGAGTTCGTTGTAGGAAGTCACTACCTCTCCCATCGGGGGGTCCGGTTCCAAGGAGAGCGCGACCCGGTTTGTTAACCCTCGGGCCACTCTATGCGCTTCCTCGTTACCGGGATTTCCCGAGTGAGCGGGGACCCAGACAAGATTGATTTTTGTTCTGTCGTCCTGAATAAAGTTTTTCAAGATCTTGGCTGTATTTAGTCCCACACTGCCCCTCATAAAGCTGAGAATAGCGCTCTTAGAGTCGCTCAGGACAGTATGGGTAGTTGGGTTCATGACGGCCAGCGCTATGGCCACTTCTTCGGCCTCTTTGTTTGATGCGGCTCTAGTTGAGGCCACATTTACAATTCTAGATTTTCCGTCCACGGCACTCAGGGTGTATGTGTTGTATCCCTGGTTGGCGGCATCGACAAAGACCGCGGTTTGGTCTTGCGTGTGCTTTTCGCGTAGTTTGTCTGCCCTGGCTTTTCTCCTGCCATCGTGCCTGCCTGCCAGGGTGTTTTTGGGTATTGGCTTGATTATTAGGTAATGTCTGATTGCGGGAAGTAGTGGTGCTCTGCCTCCCGTGGTGTATATGGGTTTAATGTTCAGTCTACTCAGGATGTGTAGTCCCGTCATCGTGTCTGATAGGCGTATTATTTGTGCTGTTTTGTGTGCTTCGATCAGCTAGCTCCTCTAGGGTGTTGTGCATTCCAAGTTGGAGGAGCTTCTCGGTGCTGGTATAAACAGGCAAACCTAGTGCCCATTTGTACGCTTGTCTAATTATAACTTCTATTTTAGCTTTGTCTGATTTCCTGAGATGATAATAGGGGAAGGAGTAGACTATGCGGCTGATTAGGAATGCCTGAATCAACCTACACAAGTCCATCTCCTTCATTCCTCTGTGTCTGTTGGCCACTCGCCTGAGCAGTCCACAAATTTGTTTGGCGGTGTTCTGCAGTTTTGTGAGGGCCGCGGTATTCTGCGTGTTGTGTTGAATAAGCATGCCCAGCACTCTAATGGTCAGAACCGGAGGAACCGGGCCGCTTTCCAAGACAATTTTGATCGGTGCCTGTTGTTGGGTGTCAGTGTCTGGCGTCTTCTTGGCTTTATTTCTAATGATTAGGAGTTCGGATTTCGTGGGGGAGCATGTTAGCCCGTTGTGTCTGACATACTCTTGCACAACATTTACTTCCTCCTGTAACGCGTCATTTATCGCACCATCCGAACCGCTGTTTGTCCAGATGGTAACATCGTCCGCGTATATGGCATGTTTGATGTGTGGTATCCTGTTTAGTTGTTGCGGTAGGTTCATCATGGTGATATTGAAGAGTAGGGGTGAGAGGACGGCACCTTGCGGGGTGCCTCTTGTCCCTAGAGTAAGCTTTTGACCACGCACTTCACCCAGTTGGATGGTTGCCGTTCTTTCTTCGAGAAAGTCGGAAATGTAGGCGACTACATTCAGCTGGGATAGGCCATTTAAGATGGCCTGATGGGCTACATTATCAAATGCTTTACAGACGTCCAGGCCCAGTATGGTACGAGTGGCTCTTATTGGGCGTGGATCTAGAATGTCTTGTTGCAGTTGAAGCATATGTCTTGTGTTGACAGACACGCTCTGAAACCGATTAGCGTGTCAGGTAGTAGGTGTTCTGTCTCAATGTAATAGTTTATCCTGTTTAATATTACATGCTCCATGACCTTGCCTAAGCAGGAGGTGAGAGAAATTGGTCTAAGGTTTCCCAGTTCTAACCTTCATATTTAGCTGGAGTGGGTATGTCCTTGCTGGTGTTGAAGTATTTGCGCTGCAGTTCCTGTATTAGGTCATGCTCCTCCCCAGGATAAGAATGAATGAGTTTCTGTATGTTCTTACTTGTGATTGATTTGGTTTGTTCGGGGTCAATTAGATGTCTGAGTAGAAACCAAGAGTTCTTGTTAGCTAATTGACCATTGAGCCGGTCACACATTTGGTGCCAGTGTTCTCTGCTCAATGTTTGCGTGTGTTTCTCGATTTCTTTGTCGATTTGAGCTATCTTCCTACGTAAGGTCTTGTTGTTTTTTGTGACATCCATCTCTTCTGGATACTTTCCCTAACCTCCCACAAGTGTATAAGCCGTGAGTCGGGGGATGGGTGATCGTCCTCGATCTCGGCTTCGGTGGTGGCCAACAACAGGGACAAAAACACCGTGGACAGGAACGCTTTTCTGAGGGAACCCCTGGGCCGATTTTAATGAATTTTGTTAAATTTCAGCGAGAAAGTTAAATTTTAAGTTACTGTTGAGAGCAAAATTTTGATTTAAGGCTTGAACCTTCTTGCTGAGAGTGCTGGAAATCGATCAATGTAAAAAAATACAAGTACAAAAGTTACAGATACGCAACTCTGTTATAACAGATATAGCAGTTCTGTAAATTGCATCCTTTAGGACATCTAAGGCGAAGCAATGTGATGTATTAATGTTTATGTTACGTGAATTCGTCACAATGTTTACACGTGTTTTGCGAACGTTCTACTCACATAGTACTGGTATATGCTTTGTTCCTTACATGCGAAAATATAGCCTAACAAGGTCTGTCTTAACGGGATAAGGTACCATGTCATTTCAACAAAGTTGTCCGCTTTAGATATAATATTAGATGCAATTTACCGGACTGCAATAATTTTTATTGCTGACGAGTTGTAAAATTCATAGTTTCGTTTTCCAAAAATTCGTTACCTTTAACAGTTTTTAATATAAGACTGATACCATGAATTAAAAATGTGCTTCAACATTCTCTGAATTTCAACATTTTCTTTTAAATGCGACAATATTAACCAAACTTGCTGCAGTGCTTGTCGAGAAAAACGGCTTCATTTCCCATGCATTTACATAGATAGGAGCCCCTGAGCTAAAGCTTCATCTTAAGTTCGGCTTAAGCGAAACAGAACTTCGTGTTAAGCTGAGGCTTTATGTTGCCTTGGGCTTATAGGAAGTAGCCAAATGATCACGCTTTGTACCTAGTACCTACGCTCAACAACAGTGAGGAGGTGGGGCAGGAACATGACTTTTTTTCGCAGCTACAGCTGGTAGTTACATTTCTCTCTTATGTCTGTCATCATCATCGTCGAGATGGTTGCAGATGGAGGTAAATCTTTTTATTGAACAAAACTGGTGTACTGCTTAGGACGAGCAGAAACAAAGTTAAGGCATCCGGTGAGAGCACGCCAGACAAGGCGCTATCACCATCGTGCTCTCAGCGTCCCGTCTTAAAGTGCTGTTTGTTCTTGCCCCATTGATGTACCAACCAGCCCAGTTTAGCCCTCTCCCAAGGTGCACTGCAATTTTATCTTGCAAAGATACTTCGAACAAGAATAAAAGGTGTGGCCTTCAGCTGCAACTTATAGGTCATCAGTAATTTTCCTTCTAAGTAAAATAGCCTTCTTTTTCTGAATAAATGCTGAAATGGTTCTGAAAGGGCAATGTTCAATAACAAACTAACTTGCTCCTATGGCTGCCTTCACCATCCTTTTTGAAGTGACAACCAAAGCTGCTAAACACTATTCCGACACAAGTCCGCCAAACAAATCCAGCAGTAAGAAGCTAAAAGGTTGCTTTAGTAGTGACCAGTCGCTAAGGAACCACAATTTCCACAAACGAATTAGTCTCGCACGTCTACTTCTTGAAAGAAGATTGCTCGCTCATTTCTGTTAATGTCCATGCCAACAAACACTGCACGAAGCAGTCTAAGGCTTAATGAACATCATATTTTCCCAGCTATCACGTCACGGCTTCGCATTATGGGTGAAACGCAATTTTTTTTGTTCCCAAGCAGAATAGGGGCAAAACTTGAAATTAATTTAAGGGCGTATACCTGCAACAACAATTACATGTTTATGAGAAGGAGGAGGAGGAAAAAGAAGAAAAGGCAGGGAGGTCAACCAGACGCACGTCCGGTTTGCTACTCTACACGGGGGAAGGGGATTAAAGGGATGAAAAGAAAGGAGAGAGAGGGAAGAAAGTGCTCGCAGTATGAACACGTGCGGTTGTCCAACGCTTCACAGTCGGTCACTGAGGCCAGTCGACTCCATGAATTTTAACAATGCCCGCGTCGCTTTGTGAGCCTACGACGCGTGGGGCCACGGTCCAAGAATCTGTGTCTCTGAAAACGGTATCCTGTCTAATTTGTTTAACACACTCCGGAGAATGTCGCGTTCAGTCTCATAAAGATGACAAAAACAACACGTGTTCCACCGTCTCCTCACAGTTGCACGAGTCACAGATTGCTGTGTCGGACATGCCCAGAAGGAATGAGTACGCTTTCGTAAAAGCCACCCCTAACCAGAGGTGGCAAAGTAAGGTTGCATCACGGCGGGGTAAGTTCGATGGAATTTGTAGCGTCAGTGTAGGATCCAGCCGAAATGTTTATGAGAAATACCGTGATCAGTTGGGGCTCTGCTTTAATTTCATCACCCGGCATTCTTTAAAGGGATACTGAATTGAGTTGAATTCTGCACTTTTATGTGCCAAAACCACGATTTGATTATGAGGCGCGCCATGGTGGGGGGACTCCGGACTAATTTTGACCACCAGGGGATCTTTAATGTGCCGCTAATGCACGGGACAAGGGCATATTTGCATTTCGCCTTTATCAACATTCGGCGGCTTGGATTCGATCCCACGACCTTGTCTGTAGCAGCGCAACACCATAGCCCCTAAGCCACCGTTAGCAGGTTCTTTAACGGGATACTAAAAAGAAACACTGAATAAGCTTAGACTGATATTCTCTCAAAATGCCTTCTTCGTTAATTTTACGGTAATATGTTACTTATAGAAATAACCAAGGTCAAAGTTCCACTTCTTTAATTCGCCACAGCTCCAGTGCCACTGTCATGGATGTCGAAGTATTTTCTCGTATTTTGCCCGGTAAAAGAAAGCCTCAGCAAAATTTTTGAGACTTAAGTTCAACCTTCGGCTCAGTTATAGTACTTGTTTAGCCTTGATATAACAAACATGGATATATTAATAAAGTACATATGAATTGTTTATTGCAAATATCAAAGTGGAATAAAGATACGCTCATGTATTAATAGAAGAGGGGTGCAAATTAACCCATACACAGGCAAAGTAGACAAGCACTTGTCTTGAGATTTCGTTAGCATAAGCTAATTTGTAGCCCTCTTCTATTAGTATGTTTTACCACCTAGCCCAACAAGAAGTGCCCGTACGGTTACGAGGAACATCAGATAGAACAAAAGTATACTCATTATGACTTTGTTGAGGTGAGGTTTGAGTGCATAATGTAGTCGGTGAAAGATTAGCCATAACACGGCCCGAGCAGACATCAAATTCTATGACATCAGGGCAAGCTGGCGCGGGAAACTTCAAGGCGGCTTCGCCACCGTTCTTTAGTTTTTGCATTTTCTCCTGACTTACTGAGCCGCCTCTCACTATAACAGTGGCTTTTTTTCGGTATTGTAGAAGCATAATTTACCAGTAATGCTGAAATCTGTTTGCTATTAGAGCCCCTTTAACACGAGCGCACGGTACACAAACATTTGTGCACTCTACCTCCATAGGAATGCAACGGCCAGGAATTGAATTGATGAAACATCGTGCTCAGCGTCGGAGCAATATACCTAGCGAGCCACCACATGGGTCAGCAAAGCGGGGTGTTCAGGAGTTCAATTGTCAATCAATCCATCAACCATTTTATTTCCATAAATTTCAACCGTTCGGGTTTCGTCATCCATCGGTCTGCAGTGTGACTTATTAATGTGACAATGAAGTGATGGTGGAAATGAGTGGAAATGTTACCAGAAAGAATGAATAAAGAATCAAACTGTTCTTTGGGTGAAATTGTACCCAGAATGGAAAGCAAGACTGAAATGATGGCAGCGCTGAGCATAGTTATTGAATCTAAATCTCCTGCTCAGGTTTTCCGGCTACTTATGCATGCTCCACTCCAGAAGAATCATTGGTGCTCACGTAGATTCGAGTTGTAAAACACTACTTAATTGCTTTACGCACGCCATCTGATTAGAAACGCAAGTATCGCCACTGTATTCGCAATATGTTACAATATTCGTGTTGTTTCAGATACAGCAATTAAGCACATCTTGCATGGAGCAATGATTCAATGAACGCAGTCAGCGACTAAAAGTGATACAACGACACATGGCAATAACATGAGAAGCAGACAAATTAGACAAAGGTGAAAATGTTTCAAGACCATACTGGCAGTCAGTCTTACCCGACTTGGTCGGCGATGATTGCAGCTCCACAAAGAAGCGACGACTGGCGCGAACTTGAACCCTGTTTCTTGGTCCGAGCTATCTTTTAAATCAGCAGTGGAAACCAAGAAAGGGTCTAGATTAAAAGTAGCATGTAATTTTTTTAAAATTAAATGCTTGGGTTTTATGTGCTAAAACCACAATGTGATTGTGAGGCACGCCGTAATTTGGACCACCCTGGTTTCTTTAACATGCACCTAAAATGAAATACGCGAGCGTTATTGCATTTTCTTCCCATCAAAATGCGGCTACCGCGGCTGGGACTGAACCCGTGATCTTACTCATGCTCATCAGCGGAACGCACTGAGCTACTGCAGTAGGTTACAAGTAGCAGGTGCAGTACTTGCGTAGTCGAGAATGTGATAAACCAAAATTTTAGGGGCATCAAAGTCAAGAAATTTTTAAAATCAGAGGTTTCTTTGCCAACCCTACCGGACTTTACTGAGCGTGGCGGCTGGGTGCTGCTGCTGTCTTACCGAATTGCTCGCACTTGAAAGAAAATTAATTACGTGCCCGATGGTGGGGTCGAACCTCGGTATCCCAGCTCAGCAGCCCACTGCCACAACCTGAGGAGGACCGACTACAGCTATGGGACATAATCATTCTTCAAGCGCCATTTTATTGTGTACTGGTTTTTTAGGAACATGAAAACTTTGTTAAATTTCAATACCACAGTTAGGTGCCATAAACGGCATCTCCATGTGCGTGAGAGAAGTATAACCGTCTCTTCATGTTTGTTACGGTAAAAACTGCATTTCATTGCCTAAAAGCTAAGATGAAGTTGGAAATATGTGTAGTACATTGACATGTTGCAGCTGCATCTTGGACTTTCACGAAACCTAAAATTTCAATACATGCTTCAAGGTTGCTTTCTGCCTCTGTTATAATATAGAGGCTTATAGGTCAATTTGGTGACAAGCTTCTTGAAAGCTAATGGCAAGTTCCCATGCACAGTAAACCAGTAAAGTACAGTTCCACATGCACGCGGCCTTGATATCCAGAATGAGAATTTCAAGTAATATTTTCCGAGTAATTGTTTCTGACAACAAAAAACCCAAGGCAATGTGCAATATATGGAATGAGGGTGTTAGGAGGAAAACCATTACGCCACAATAGCACTTTTTTTCCTTATTGCATATAAATAATGGTAAAGATGTAGAACACACGCCATTTACAATAAGTGTATATAGACACACAATGGTACAACACAAGCATACTATAGACATATTAAAGAGACACTAAAGTTAAATACTAAGTCGACATGGAGTTTTCACAAGCAACGTCCCAGTATGTAGCCTAAAGAAAGTTTTGACCACCCGTGGGGAAGCATGTTCTTAACACTCTTTAATACATCATTCTTCCTGCATCCACAATACATGGATCTGTAAAATGGTTCCGGAAGCATACACTCCCTCAGATCTTTCAAGTGGCAGCAGAGAGGTACTCTAAGCTAAAACGGGACGTCAGAAAGTTGAGCGCAAATATAACTTCACGCAGAAATCTGATACTGTATCGTAATCACTCTTTTGATAATACAACAAAATTTGGTAGAGCAAACGACAACTCTAGCTGGAAATAGATGCGTAGGAATGGATGAGATTGGTCTCTAAGAAAAAGAATAAGGGAAATGACTTGTCGCATAAAAAAAAAGCGCGAGCCCTCCTCCGCCTAAGCTTTGGAACAAATTGTCCCGACTCATTCGTTCCCATTCAGATTGCCAGACAAAAACCGCCAACACACTGTGGATTTCTCGTATGTTCAAGCGTGAACAATACAATGCTTGCCGGACACACCATAATCTCGATAATAGGAACACATAACAAATAATCGCATGTATACAAACACTGACAGGTCACAGTCTGACACAGCTGAGTCTGTGTGCTCCGTTCCTGTGTTCTTTCCCTCCAGTATATGGCTGTGTCCCGGTATTTCTTTAGGGGGATTTCGAGGTAGAGACTGGGTATTGTAAACCAGTGGACGTTTTCACACACAGAAGGCCCTGGTACTTGTCTATGCTCAGCCGATTGCCAATGACATCACATAACTATTGCCATTCCGTTTTCTATCAACACTATCAGAGCAGAAGATGTGTACCTGTAAGCCCGTATTTTTGAACGCCAGGGTTCTAAATACAATGCACACAACAAAGGCAACAGCAGACACCCCTGTCGTATGGACGTAGGCCAGAATCGCACGTGTACTTATATTGTGCCAACGCCAACTAGATCTTTGTTATGACCGACGCGTGTGTCACATTGCTTAGCAGATCAGAGCACATGCATGCGGAAAAGTTTGTTTTATGCTAAAGAAGCAGGATGCGAAAACTTGAAGCTAAACATTTCGACAGAATTACCTGTCTGGTTGGGAAAAATTGATTAAGACTTAGACATTGACTCCAACCTAATAAGGGAATTCATTTGCTCGACGTTTCGGAGACAATTCGGCGCCTTCTTCAGGGGGTATTCTTCGGAGGTGGCGGTGTGCCGCTTTTAAAAGGTCCATCGTAAGAAAGGAGAGGAAGCGGGAGAGAGCGCAAGGTGGGGAGACACTTGACAGGGCACCTGTTCTTGACAGACGAAAGAGGTGGTAGGTGGGGGAGGGGGGGTGCGTTGTTACTGGTCGGCTGGGTTGACCGATGCTGGGGGCTCTTTACTCGTGGGAATGCCGTTGACGAGGGGCGGTGATGAGGGGTTGAACATGCAGGACTACCTAGGAAAAGGCGTCCACCATACTGAACAGCCAAGACTACGAAAAGCTAAAGAAGGACCCCACCACAAGGACCCAATCAGTGCTGAATAAGACGCTGGTCGAAATATTCTCAAACCGCCCAAATTCTCGAAATCTTTAACATTAATGTGCAGGAACGGGTCCGCACCAGCCTTTTACGACTTGCCAAAACTCTATAAACCAGGAATCCCGTTACGGCCAATCGTAGGCTTTTCGTGCTCCCCACTTCGATCACTATCCACATACTTGCACCAGATTATATCACCCCTCAACGGAACGATAGCATCCCACGTGCGCAACCCCGAGAACTTCAAGCTCATATCAAATGTACACCTCGAAGAAGATGAATGCCTGGTCTCTTTTGATGCGATCTCTTTCTTCACCAGAGTACCCATTCAGGGCATCCGCAACAAGGGATGCCCTGGAACGCGACGACACATTCGATGAGAGAACCCCCTTGAGTGTAGACGAGATCTGCCGCCTTCTCGAGCTATGTCTGTGAAATACCTACTTCACCTTCCGAGGCAGCTACTACAAGCAGGTGAAAGGAACTCTCATGGGGGCCTCAATTTCCGTCAACATGGCTAACCTAACTGTGGGGAATATCGAAGACAGAGCTCTGAGTACTTTTTGCCCGAAGCCAAAAGTTTTCCTAAGGTACGTGGATGATTGATTCTGTATCACGAAGGAGTCGCAAGTCGAAAATCTGCAGAGCCATTTAAATTCCAAAGACCCTGATATGCAATTCATGTCTGAGCGCGAACCATTCCTAGATGTACAAGTTACAGGAGCCGAACCTGCCGCGGTGGCCCAGTCAGCTAAGGCGTTGGGGGGCTGAGCACGAGATCGCGGGATCGAATCCCGGCCGCGGCGGCCGCATTTCTATGGAGGCGAAATGCAAAAACTTCCATGTGCTTGCGTTGTAGTGCACGTTAAAGAGCCCCAGGTGGTGAAAATAACCCGGAGCCCTTCACTATGGCGTGCCTCATAATCAGAAATGGTTTTGGCACGTAAAACCCCCGAAAGATGAAGAAGACGGCAATCTAAAATTTTCAGTCTACCGAAAACCAACCCACACAGGCCGCTACCTACACATCGCATCCAACCATCCGGCAAACCACATGGCATTTGTCGTAAATTCTTTATTGAAAAGAGGCGAAACTCATTGCACATTGGCATCAGATAAAAAGAAAGAAAGAGAACAGTTCTCAACGAACTTAAAAGGAACGGCTATACAACGGAATTCATTCGAAAAACCATCCGACAACAAAAAGAAAAAAAAAAAACTACGAGACCTGCAACCGTTGACTTCCCCCCGACCACAGAAACGAGTGTCCATCCCATACGTCAAAGGTACCAGCGAAGCTCTCAGCCGAATATTAAAAAAAGAAGGCCTCAAAGTCACGCACAAACCGATGAACCCTTTGAACATCCTCATTCCTAAACCAAAAGACCGTCCAGCAGAAGAAAAAGCTAAAGGCGTCCTCTATAAAATCAGCTGTGCCGACTGTCCGGCGTCGTACATGGGGGAAACCAAAAATGTAAAAGAAAAAAATCAGACAACATGAAATTGACGTCAGAACATTCAACCGAATACGCAGCGCCGTCGCCGAACATTCCGAAGACGCCGACCACAAGATTTCTTTTCAAGAAACCCAAATCCTTCAAACACTGGAGTCATGGTACATTCAGAATACGGGGGGTAATATAAACTAGAGCAGTGCACGGGCCTGATTTTTCGGCCCGAGCCCGGCCCGGGCCCGCTTTACAAGGCCCGAGCTCAGCCCGGGCCCGTAATACAAAGCCCGAGCCCGGCGCGGGCCCGGGCGTACGTGACCGAGACAAGCCCGGGCCCAACCCGGGCCCGTGTTACTGAGCCCGGGCCCGGCCCGGGCCCAGGCGTTCATTACTAAGCTTAGTTGGGGCCCGTGTCTGCATGACCAGGCCCGGCCTGTAAGAAAAAAATTCTTTTTTTACTTACAGATTGTACCGTATCGGTCAGCCTCACCTCGAGGTTTAATCAGCTGCAGTACATAAGCAATAAAAGGCCGAAATCTTTGTTTCTCCCACGGGAACATCAGTAATCTGGCCCATAGCCTGTGCTGCTATTCTGCCGCTTGATTTGTACGATATGTACCTTGATTTGTACGATATGGTTATATGATGTCATTTAGCATGCAAATTTGGTTCATTTTAACTGAACAAAATTTTTTAAATTGCCTGTGGCAGATAGCATAATTATAATCCTTGATCTAAACTACTCGATGAGGCGGCCATTACTTCCACGAGAAATCAAAACGCCTAATTGAAGAATTAGCATAATTACGCTAATTAGATTTTAAATAATTATTTTACGGCACATATTTCAATCTACGAACTATAGCCGCCGAGTTCGCAAGGCGTATCCACTTAGAACGAATTCTCAGGACTAATCCAGTTTCGAGATAATTCTTAAAGTGTCCGACGAAATCAATCAAATCAATTTATTCTCCAGTTTACATGCTGGACGGTAACTTTGGACTAAAAGCTACATATGTAGCTTGACGTGACCCAAAGTACCAGGCAAGGCAATAGTACAGCAAGCAGTGTGCGCACATGTACAATAATTCACATATATTTCCAGATATATCGCTGGAATTCCTCTTGGACGAAATAGCTATGAACGGAAAGACCGAGAATATTTTCGTCATGGCGAGTTAACAGAATTGGAAAAAGTTTTAACAAAATGCGTTTTAAACACCACTACAATAGCAATCATCATCATCATCAGCCTATATACAATATTAAATAGCAATACTAGCTATACAAAACAACGGAACACCAGCTATACCACATAGCATGAGACTGAATTTTACAAGATTAACATTTGCGAAGAAAACGAACCAGGATGTACATTATATACTCAGAACCATACACGAAGGCAGAATAATAAACACATCAGATACATTACAAGCGACCGAAGTATGAGCTGAGTTCTTTCTTACTGAAATTATCGGCATTTTTGTATTTATTCAAAGTGAATGGTAGGTCATGTATTAACGACTGATGCTTATAGAGTGTTGTGAAGTATGGAATTGACCATATCTCAGGATTTCTTGTGTTTGCATTAATGCGACGACGCTCTAAGGAGGTTAATTGTTTTATGTAGTTCCAAGCTAATTCTGACATGGATGGCCTAATGGATGGGCAAAACGCCTAATTGAATATTTAACACAATCACCCTAATTAGCTTTTTAATTAATTATTTTACGGCACATCTTTCAATCTACAAATTATAGCCGCTGAGTTCGCAAGGCGGATCCACTTGGAACGAATTCTCGGGACTGAATCAGTTTCGAGATATTAATTTTCAATGTGTCCGACGAAATGCATTGGCTTTCCAGTTAACTTTTTGAGGAAAACGCTGTTTTATGCATTGAAGCACAAAAGTAACTGGCCTTAGCGCTAAAATAATGCAATAGTATCGACACTGGTATCGACAATCAAAAAGCGGTAACATGGAAATGGTTTGAGGAGCGGCTCTTCGTATAATTTATTTTTCCTTACGCAGGAACAACGTTCGTTTTTGTGGAAAAGAAAAAAAAACTATTTGCGTAGCTTGCACTGGCGGCGCAATGCTAAGGAGACAGTGGAGCTGGTGGGCACCTAGCTAGTCCTGACTTTTGGGCTAGGCTAAGTACTACCAAGTCATCCCCAGCATTTCCCGGAATTTATTGACTATTGGTCGATTATCGATTAGCTATTGATTGCCTATCGTAAGGTATTGGCCACGTATTTGGGCTAGGCTAAGCACTACCAAGTCATCCCCAGCATTTTCCGGAATTTATTGATTATTGATCGATTATCGACTAACTATTGATTGGCTATCAATTGCCTATCGATGGCTGACTAAGTTTAAGTAGTTCCCACCATTCTTAGCTAGACTTATGGAGGCTCAGCTTCGCTAGTTCACGGGTGTATGTGCTATTGCGCTTGGAGCCTTACTGCAATGCTGCCAGGATCGGCCCACATTTTTGGATTCAGCAGACACATTACGCCCGGCTGAAACAGATCCGCTGTTAAAAACGAGAACTTCATCTGTTTTACAATTTTTTTGATAAGATATACAGTCATCTGATAAGATATACTGTCAAGAGAGCTGTGTGGATCAGACAACAAACAACGATAACTGATATTCTAGTTGATATTAAGCGGAAAAATTGGAGCTGGGCAGGCCATGTAAAGCGCGGGATGGATAACCGATGGACCATTAGAGCTACAGAATGGATACCAAGAGAAGGGAAGCGCAGTCGAGGACGGCAGAAAACTAGGTGGGGTGATGAAGTTAATTCGCCGGCGCAAATTGGAACCAGCTAGCGCAAGACAGGGTATATTGGAGATTTCAGGGAGAGGCCTTCGTCCTGCAGTGGACATAAATATAGGCTGATGATGATGATGACGACAGTCATCTTGCACGTGTCACTTCCACTTGGCACATAATGCATTGAACCATGCAATGCATAACGGTCGCGTGTGCCCGAAGGCCTACTTATGCGCTTTAATGAGCGGGCCCGAGTCTGGCCCGGGCCCGTGGCTTCAAGCCCGAGTCCGACCCGGGCCCGCGGCTTTAAGCCCGGGCCCGGCCCGAGCGCGCCTAAAGAACGCTTCGGACGGCCCGGCCCGGGCCTGTGCAGAGCTCTAATATAAACCGCGTGAAGGGCATGCTTACTTCTTTGTATGTATATGGCCTTGCAGACGCGACAAAGGGAAGAAAGGACCCCCCGCTCTAGGTCACGAACACCAAAACATCTCGTCCCCCCTCCCCCCCCCCCGCCCCTCATCAACGGCATACCCGCGAGTAAAGAGCCCCCAGCATCCGTCAACCCAGCCGACCAGCCCCCCTACACCACAGCCCCCCCTCCCCCACCTACCACCTCTTTCGTCTGTCAAGCACAGGTGCCCTGTCAAGTGTCTCCCCACCTTGGGCTCTCTCCCCCTTCCTCTAATTTTTTACGATGGACCTTTTAAAAGCGGCACACCACCACCTCCGAAGAATACCCCCTGAAGAAGGCACCGAATTGGCTCCGAAAGGTCAGGCTAAAAAATTCCCTTATTTGGTTGGAGTCAATCTCTAAGTCTTAAGGATGCGAAAACTTACAGCATTTGATTAACCTCTTCCTGAAGTTCCAAGATGTGCGTTGGATCCACATAATTACTTTTTTTGACAAACAGAATATAATAGGACTAATAAATAAAATATTGAATGTTCCTCTTTTCCTTGAAGGGGCACTGCAACAATTTGTTGCACACGGTAAGAAAACGTTCGTCATCTGGACAGCGCTTCCATCAACATGTGAGCCAACAATATTCTGATGCATGCAGCATGGAGCCTGCAATTTTTTCTTGAGGAGACACTAAAGAAAAATACCTAATCAGTTTAGACAGATAAAGTATTCTTTGAAAACTTTGTTTTTATTAATTTCGGGTAATGGGCTGACAACTAGAAAAGATAATGAAAATCAAAGTTCCTATTTTTGTTTGCGGGCCAAAACCCACATGCCAGTTCGTCAGCGTAACGTCATGAATTTCAAAGTATTTGTTTCATATTTGCATCACGTCGGCTCAGTAAAAGTTCCCGAAACTCTCCGTGTTCAATGCTTGGCTCCTAATTAGAACACAATGTAGTTCATTTTTTACCGGTAAAGAATTAACTAGGTGCTAGCAGGTGCTGCGAAATTTCATGATGCCACGGCAAGCTGGTGCGCGAACTTCAAGGTCGCATTGCAAACCGTCTTTCCCCCTTTTCTTGCACCTTTTCGGGCTTCCCAAGCAACTACCTGGGTTAAAAATTATGTTTTTGGTATTGCACCCAAGGATAATTTATTCATACAGGTGAAACAGTTTTTCTCTTTAGTAGATTGCTTGCTCACTCCGGTGGCTTATTCCAAGTCCTCCTCCACTGTGTCCTGCCTATGACGTGTGTTAGACGTTTGTAACAATCCACAGGCACCAGTCCTTGGGCAATTGCTCTCGACTGCAGGTTACTTCCAAACGAAAGCTTGCTTGAGCATGCACATCCCTCGAATCTTCCAGCAAACGGGGAAGCGATGGTTGCTAATGTGTCCCGCTTGTACTGCGGACACTGTTCTGTTGCTCTCAGTCACCTTTCTTAGATGCCAACCTTGAATGGTTGCTATAAATGTACCACAAAAAGAATAAAAATTCAGACCCTAGCGATAGGCACATCAATGCTGTCAGTGCCACCAGAGCCGAGGAAAAAACTTGTGCCAAGGAGGAATGGAGAAGGTAAAAATTCCACTGCCTAAATATCCATTGTATTTTATTACGATTAGCATTCTTTGGGAACTTTACATACTTTGCATTTTGTCCGTTCGCACTTACCCTGTTTCACCCAGTGACCTAAGTTGCCTCCTAGTTTGGGCCACTAGGTATGCGCTGGATGCGGCCTTGCAGAGCAGACAATATGAGATCATGGGTATGTGTCCAAATTAACAACTTGCTGCTGGCTGGCCTAGTAGACAACTTGGGTCACTGGTTACGTGCCACAGTATTTGTGCCAAGACAGACAACTGCGCCTCTGCATAAGCGATGTCGGTATGTGCCCATTCATGGCCAATTCCTTATAATATACGTGCCAAGGTGACAAGATGTGTGTAGCCTTTAATGTAAAGCGATAGAGCCCCACCCGCAACAGACACACCTCCGCATAGAGCGCAGCCGCTTGATGTGGAGCCATTTTACGATGTTGCGCCCAGGATACCGGGGATGCTATGTAGGTCCAAATGGCGTGCAGTGGTTGCAGAAAGCTACGCCGTGCCCAGGGGCATAGCCAGGGTCGGTGGGCTTATGGGGCTTCAGCCCCTCCCCGCCCCGAAATTTTTTCCCGGCGCCGACTAAAACAACCAACGGCGCCGGGAATTGTTCTGGATTTTGTCTACAATGTCTTTTTGACGCTCGAAAAGACATTTCGGCACGAACATTGCGGAATCGGGCTGGATTCCATGGCAACGCTTCTGCGCTTGGAGTCGCATAACGCAAGGAGCCCCATCCGAGCACAAAGTTTTAAGGGCTTTTTGATAGCGAGTGGGCGCGTCTCGGCTTCTCGCAGCGCTTGTGGAATCTACGGAGCGCATGGATTTCAATTCCGAAACTTTGTAGGTATAAAGTTCTCATAAACTTTTGACGCAAAAGATGCACCGACATTTCCAAACGCGTGCTTTAGATTTTCAATTCTGGAACTTTATGGGATTAATGATCTTATAAACTTGGGCCAATAAGCGCGCACTGGAGCCCTCGTATTCACGACGTTCCAAAGATGTAAGCACTCGATCGCATTCTTCCATGCACGAAATTCCTAAATATCGCCGTGACTGTCAGCTGGCAGCTGATAAATTTCTCGAAACATTTTTAGGAAGCGCGCTCAATGTGATCGATCAGATGCATGGACCAGGGCACGCAAAGTAAAATAAGAGAAAACAGAAGAAAGTTAGCGGCGCATTATTGAGACAGTTCTTTGTTGCGGGCGACAAAGTCTGGCTCGCCGTAGCCATAGGGACAGTGGTCCTATGGATTAAAGCAAAGCCCGGCTGGAAATACTGGTATTTTCAAAGCGCTTCTTCACATGCGAGCTGATTGTGTAGATACATATCTGGAGAACCATTTTGAAAGTTGCCCCAGTTATGCCTCGTATTTGAGCCCATATGTACAAAACCAAATTATAGACATTTTGGTGAAATTATCAAAGAAAGCCTAGATGCAAAAGTAAACACTGCAGCTACTTCTCCGTACTTGCTGACGAAACGGCGTATATTGCTGGAATCTAACAGCTTACTGTTTGTGCAAGGTACCGAAACAAGGATGCCAACGGCATCGAAGAAGTGTATTTAGGTTTTAGCACCGGAATAGATGGCCTCTCTCATTGCGACTGGAAGTTTATGTAAATGTGTACAAACTGCTGAAGATTCTAGGCACCCTTCTCGTGACCACTGCCAGCGCAGAGAAAATATTTTCAGTCATGAGATTACTAAAACACTACTTGAGCTCTGCAATGTCTGAGGAACGCATGGTTAGGCTAGATTTTTTATGCGCCCACAGAGACATCGGCATCAACGTGTCCGAAGTCATTGACCGCTTCGCTAAACTTCCCCGCCGAGTGAAGTTTGTCCTTTAGACAGCAAAGCAGCAACGATCAATTCAAGTAAAAAGCTCTGTGTCTTCAAAACTCGTAATTGTGAAAACGTAAGACTGTTCATTAGCTTTTAAAACCGCAGACATTTTCACCATTTCTTGTAACAGTTTGCATCATGATCAAAATTATCATGCGAATACGAAAATTACGAGGACATCAATAACCAATTTCGACCAACCTTGCTCATTCAAAGCACGGCCCACGCAGCGTTTCCTAACAAACACACTCGGTTATTGGGTAGTTCAACTTGCCGCATTATTTTTGGCTTTCGTTTGTCCTTTTCTTTCCTTTTTGGCTACGTGCTTTTAATTTTTTTAAACAAAGCAATAGCCTTCTTTGATTTTGGGTGCGGAATAATTGTTTCCGCTGGGAAAGCAGCTAAAATGCACATTTTCCTACTGATTTCTGCACCTTCCTTTATTTTTCTACCCATATGATGCTGTCGCGACCGCAGCATGACCCAAGTACGTATCACGATTTCTGCGATAATAGTATTGTTCTTGCCTGGATCATCTGTCTTTCTATGCGTAAAGTTTACTATCTGTGACTGAGAAACAGGTTTATTTGTCTTGTTTGACGCATCATTCACAGAGGCATTGCGTAATCAAGGAGTACAGGAGGCATACATGAATATTTTGGCAAATATCTACAAAGACTACAGCTACATTGGTTCTCTACAAGAAAAGTAGAAAATTATCTATCAAGAAAGGGGTCAGGCAAGGAAACACAATTTCTCCTATGTTATTCAAATTTGCTCAAAAGAAGTATCTAAGCTATCAGACTGGGAAGGCTTAGGAGGGAAGATCAACGGCGAATACCTCAGCAACCTTCGGTTTGCAGATGACACTGTCCTGTCCAGCAAGAATGGGGACGAATTGCAACAAGTGATTGAGGGCCTTAACCAAGAAAGTCTAAGAGTGGGGTTGAAGATTAATATGCAGAAGAGAAAGTTATATGCAGAAGAGAATAGCCCGGCAAGGAAACAAGAATTCAGGATCTCCAGTCAGCCTCTCGAGTCTTTAAATGAGATTGTTTATTTATGTCAATTACTTACAGGTGACCCTGATCATGAAATTTACAGAACAAAATTGGGTTGGAGTGCATACGGCAGGCATTGCCAAATCCTGACTGTAAGCTTACCACTGTCGTTGGAAATAAAAGTGCACAATCATTGCATTTTACCGGTGCTAACATATGGGGCAGAAACTTGGAGGTTAACAAAGAAGCTCGAGATTAAGTTAAGGACCGCACAACGAGCAATGGAATGAAAAATCTTAGGACTAACGTTAGGAGACAGGAAGAAAGCGCTGTGGATCAGAGCAAACGGGGATAGCCGATATTCTAGTTGACATTAAGAGAAAAAAACGGAGCTGAGCAGGCCACGTAATGCGTAGGGTGGATAACAAGTGGACCATTAGAGTTACAGAATGAATACCAAGAGAAGGCAAGCGCAGTCGAGGACGGCAGAAAACTAGGTGGGGCGATGAAGTTGGGAAATTTGCAGGCAAAAGTCGGAATCAGCTAACGCAAGAGCTGGGTAATTGGAGATTGCAGGGAGAGGCTTTCGTCCTGCAGTGGACATACATATCGGCTGACTATATATATACAGTGAAGTAGACGCGCGTATGAAGCGGTTTATTGACGTTTCGGCCGGGGTCCGGTCTTCATGAGAATCTGATGGAGTCGGGACCCCGGCCGCACCGTCAATAAACCGCTTCATACGCGCGTCTACTTCACTGCGAATATTTACCCGGATCCAGCATCGCTGTTGTCTGTTATATATATATATATATATATATATATATATATATATATATATAAAGCGTCCAGTAAATATTTGCATTACTCATAATCAATTGAATTGAAAAAAACATTGTATTGCGGAAGGAAAGGGTTGGGGAAGCAGGTGAGTTGGCCTAAAGCTCCTCTATCTTTCAAAAGTAGCAAAAGGCTTTGATGTAGCCGCCACGCCCTGCGATAGGCCGGTTGGCGACACGTGACCATTTTCGCCTTCGCGCCTCGCCCAAAGGGTCCAGTAGCGGTCTCTGTGCCGGCGGAATGTGCGGATGTCTGTGTTCTTGAGCATGAAGTTTGACGATTATGGTACTTCATGCGCCTCTGTTACATTGTTATTGCAAACTAGAAGTGCCTATGTACCTGAAATTTGAGTGGACGCCGGAATTATGCGTTTCAATTCAACGTTTGCAGCGTTGCGTGCCAGTATGCCGGGCTGCTGTGCCTTCGGTTGCCGCAACCGCACGGAGGATGGAAAAAAAAGTTATTTTCCGTTTCACGAGGTGACAATATCAGCAGAAGGAAGGTATGGCTCCATAGAGTCCGGAACAAGGATTTTTGTGCCCACTGAAAACACCTGGCTAGGCGAAGTAAGTGGTTTCTTAATGTTTATAAAATGTAAGCACTGTCATAGGCGTAACTTCAAACAGCTTTTCGCCTGGCCGGCGTGCTTTTGTTCATGTATGTGCTCTTGCATGAACATTATCTCTGCAACCCTATTATTTCGGCTTTCTTCATATTGTAGATTTGAATGTAATATTCATTGTCGCTTCACGCCCAATATTTCTCACAAAAAGCTCGGGATATCAATAAAACTTTGGTTCCATATAACATTGAAGTGCAGTATTTCTCACGGTTGTGTTAATGTAATAAAGCTTTATTGTTAGTATTAAATCTGCAATTCTGGTTACGGCGTGTCTATAAATGACAGGTATTTGGGGTCGTTCATTATGTGATTTACTGTACTCAACTTCGATATTTGCTATTTCTGGAAGTGACCTGTAACCGTAATTTCTTGTGGTTTTTACTCTTACGTGTGATTAGGTTCCATGCAATGGTTCATTGCTCCAGCAGCTATAAGAAATTATGAGCTTAAGAACTTTTATGCCTCTGCCTTCTAGTCGAACATCAAAGAGCTCTTTATTGGTCAGTGGAGTGCTACATGATGCTATGGAGAATGGTTCCACTTACTAACTGCTGTTCTTTTTATTGTATTCTTCTATAGGACATGCTTCAAATCAGTGCTTACAGCAGGCCTTTCAAAGAAAAAGTTTGTTATGCGTTCCTGCAATAAAAGGAAAGTTTTAAATAAGGGTTCCTTCATTCACCTGCATCTCTACAAAAACATATAACTCACCTTTTCTGGCTATAGTCTGGTTTTAGGGACTATACGTGTAGAAATAATCAAAATTTATTTGCAAGTGCATTGGGTAGCATTGCAAACGTACCTTTATATCTGTGGGGCTTGCAAAGGTGCAACGGGGATGGCGGCGATGAGGGTAATAAAAGGGAAAGAGCTTGGAATAGATGCATTATTTAAAAACCAATAAAAGTTAAAATTGGCGCCTCATATACACTAGTAGGCCCGATATATTTCCTAGTCGTTCGAATGTACTCTGGTTGCTGATATTCCACAGATGCAGTGCAACTCTTTCTCTTAAGTAAAGCTATTAGAGTAATGCATAAATAACCTTAGGTTAAAAATACCGTGTAACCGTAGAAATAATGATGAACACAGACAAACGCAATGAAACTGACATTAGCGCGTATTATGCACAACACACTATTAGAGCGCTTGGTGCGCAATGACGTTTCCGAATATTGTGTTAAGCTCACAATCTGCGTACTTTTGCCGAACTAGAAAAGAAGCACTATCAACTGACCGAAATGTCATATCTACTGCAAGTTACACTGAACTTGAAAACATGCAAAGAAAGAAAAAAAAATGCCGTGTATCACCGGCACTGGTGAAAGATATAGAATGACCTGCTTCGGAAACGCACGCGTTTCATTTCAACGTTTAACTTGCTCTGGGCTCGATCACACTATTGTGCCTGTCGTTTGAAGTCTCTTGAGCAGCTTAGGCCGCAAATGTTAATTACACGGTGCAAGCGCGCACTGCGTGCGATGATTTCAGGCGTCCGCGGAATGCATGGGAGCGAGCGGTACGTCGTCTGCTAGCGCGGCTCAATAGACCCCCCGAGAGGGCGCGCGTGTAGTCGTTGCTACCTGTGGAAAAAAGAGGAGCCTTAGGTGGGGCCCCTATTCCCACTAGCCTAAGCAGCCCACTGTGCTTGGTTGAGCACCACTTGCTCCTCCTCTGGCGAGCCATGTCTCCCGATGCTCTGTTCTGAATTTTAGCGCCGGAATGCGAAGCTCATTAATTTTGGGTGGACCGAGATCGCAATCCCACATATGCTGTGGGTGGCATGTTTTAACCATAGGTACAGGCATGCATTTGTCTGCAGGCGGAGCCACTTCTTCACTTTGCTGAATGTGGCGAGGGGTAGCGCAGTCGACATTGGTGTTGTGGGGCATCCCGGGGAGTTCTACTCAGTCATTAACCACAGCTGCGATGTGTTCCTGGTTTAGTGCTACACCTAAGAGGTGGCCCACACACGCAGGATAGTGACCATAATTAAGGCACCATTGTTAAACTTTTCCAGACATGACCCCTAACATGGCTCCCATTTCCACCAAATGTGAACTCGGGTCATCCACAGTTGTCTCATAATGCTTGGAAATGTTGAGGATAATGGTCATATAATGCGTTCAAGCATTTGAGGGAATGTCCAAAGCAAATACATCAAGTAGCGAAGCTTCCATAGAAGCCATTACATTCAAAACATGGTGGCTCATCGGCAGTTCATGGGGCTTAGTGCCGTCTGGGTGATGAGGGAACACTTCCGGCGGAACAAGAAATAATACACCGGCATTTCCATTAAAAAGAGCAATGTCGTCACTTTTTGGTTATGAAAGGCATGAAATTTGTAGTGGTGGCCTGCCATTGTAGCTGTATTTTCAAATGACGCACTATTTGACTCGATGGGCGTTTTGTCCTTTGAGCGCGGAAAGCGATGCAGCAAAATGTTAACCGTAGAGGCGTCAGACATGCACCCCGCACAGAACATAATTTCTTTGCAGGCTGAAGGAAGCTTTGGGTGTTGAGTGCTGGTCGCTTCGTCAGATGCCAAGCACGCCGGTCAGTGCAGCCGCACGAAGGCAGTCATAATATCTGGCAGTCATAATAAACTACTTTTGACTGAACAAGTTGAGCATCGATGAAACACACCTTGCAAACACTCCCCCACCAGAATTCACACAAACGTTGACAAGCAAGCAACAGTACGTAGTACCAGGTGATGCTTACGTGCTCGCGTTCAAAAGCTGCTTTGCACTGCATTTGATAGTGGGTGCTGTAAAGGTGGCATTTATTGTTTCTGATGAAGTAAAGGAGTTGTCTTTTCTTTGTTCGCCACAGTATATAACATTGACCAGGAAGTTTATTTTTACTTAAATAAATCAAGCTGTCTTTTTAAGTAAAACATGTTTTTCTTTCAGAATGTTTGTTTCCTGGTCACACGTCAATCGCTGCTCACAACCAAGAGTCATCACAAAGACAGTGAGAGAAACAGACAGCAAATTGGATGCAAAGAATGGAAACAAAAAGGTTTACAAGAAAAGGTTTATAAGAACAGAGGTTTATAAGAATGGGAAGAAAAATTAGAAGGGAAATGCTGTACGATAATGCTAAGGGCAGTTCCTTGCTCTTTATTGAGGTTTGAGCTGGTTGCCTAATGACAAAAACATACTGGAGAAAATATTCCCAAGAAGATGAAGCATGTCTTTGCAGTAGAGAAGAAGCGGAGACCACTCAGCACATCGTAAAGAAATGCGAAGGGGCTGCGAGACCTGTAGGTAACGCACACCTTCCGAAGTACATCGCTTTAAAGTAGGTAACCCGCCGTGGTTGCTCAGTGGCTATGGTGTTGGGCTGCTGCGCACGAGGTCGCGTGATCGAATTCCGGCGACGGCGGCCGCATTTCAATGGGGGTGAAACGCGAAAACACCCGTGTACTTAGATTTAGGTGCACGTTGAAGAACCCCAGGAGGTCCAAATTTCCGGAGTCCCTCACTACGGCATGCCTCATAATCAGATCGTGGTTTTGGCACGTAAAACCCCGTAATTTTAAAGTAGGTAAAAGCATAACTGGTCAGCAGTTAATATAAGCAAGAGACTAAGGCTGCAATTGACGCAAGCACCTCTAAAGTTGCATGTGCATTGATTATTTGCATATGCTGACACCGATCTGTAGGGAAGCCACGGAAATGAGAGAACATTTTAAGAACGATAACAGGCGCACGCCTGTATCGATGCTTGCTAACGCCCGACGCGGCCTGTGAAGTTAGGCGAGACAACTATAAACGCGGCACGAAATTGGAATATGCGCTACAGAAATCTGATCTGTTCACTAGGCTCTGTGTGACGGCGGAATATAAGGCAAGAGAGGATCACTAAACCACAGACGACAGAGTGGCGCCCCTTCACGACGTAAGAAAACGTATTTACACCGCTAAGAAATGAAGAGTCCCACACTGCATTTCGATTAAATAACCTGACCAAAATGCGAATGGCCGGCCGCTTCGTCTTTTTTCGTCCACTACTGCCGGGTCGGCACTTGGCCCTCTCCCAAAGTTAAACTGCGGATTCTTCACAGAAAGCACGAACCAGCTACGCACGCAAATCTGTATCGTCTTCAGCAGATGCGCTAGCATGTTCCTAAGAATATTATACCGAAACAACCGAAAATAATGAACCGTAATTGAGCAAACAAAACTTCGGACAGTTGACAGAAACGGTACTTCGAACGTCGTTTTTCGAATACACTCGCTCTGCGTGATTTCGAGACAATGTAAGATTGAATTCGAACATGCGCTGTGACATCTAAGGTGCTGCGACAACGAAGACAGAACGGTACATTTTTCGTCAACAGCGGCCTCGAGTCATCAAAAACACAGGGTCCGGTCTCGGCGGTGCTTCAGTCATTTTCTTTCCGCGTTGTAGCTGTCACGACGTGGGACACCGGGCTAAGTTCTGACAGCAGTCAGAACTTTGCCGCCGGCGTGACCACGAGAAAGCACACCAGACGTCTCTTCTTTTAGACAGCATGGTAACAAAAAAGCAATTACCGCGGGCTTTCGGCGGGGCATTTCAATGCTGATAGTACGCGCCGCTAATTCTCCAAATGTGTCACCACACAAGCACTAAATAGACAACTTCAAGCATAGACTTCAAGCATACGCTTCAAGCAGGTAACCACAAAAGGCAGAGTTGCTTCCCTAAGATGAGTTTTCATGCTCGAGCGTCAAATGTCAGAAGGACTGAGCTGAATCGTATAAAATTCGTTTTCACACGAAGCTTCGCGTGTCCGCGAAATCAAGACTGTTGGCGTACAAAACGATTAAGCTTCTTGCCTTTGCTGAAACTATTTTCGCATGCGAAGGCGCAGCAGGTGATGGTGATAGAACATGCCGTGAAACGACCTCGCACTTGCTGCAAAACTTAGTTCAAGGCGTTTGAAAACGAAAACAAGGTGGTCGGACCGCCTGAAGACACGGACATGAACGAACCGCAAGCAGCTGGCGGCAGCCATGACACAAGCATGCAAGATGATAGTGAGCGCCCCAGGCAAGTCATCTGCTGGACCCCTCAGAAAGAACCGCGCACCTTTTCCGATAAAGCTGATGATGTCAACGACTGGCTGAAGTATTATTATCAAGGGGTAAGCGGTCACAATGGCTGGAACTCTACGGTGCGACTTGCTAACGTCGTTTTCTTTCTCACCGGAACCGCCCTTCTCTGGTTCGATAATAACGAGAGCACGATGACTACGGGGGAAACGTTCGTTGAGGAAATCAAGTGCTGCTTCGGGCACTCACTTTCAAAAAGAAAGAGAGCTGAGCATACGCTTTCGCGAAGAGCACAGTTGCCCGGTGAAACATGGACAACGTACATTGAAGACGTATTGAAACTGTGCAAAATTGTGAACACGGGCATGTCGGATGAAGATATGGTTTACATCTCCTGAAGGGCATCACTGAAGATGTCTACAATTTTCTTATTTCAAAGGAAGACCTGCGTGCCCCTTCAGATCTAAGACATCACTGCCGTGCTTTTGAGGCGCTGATGACGCGACGAGTATTGCCAAAGTTTGGAAGACTTGACAACGGGACCACTGTCGCAAGCGTGGACAATCTCTACCTCCCACGACATCGCCTTGTTAGTACGTCAACTCATTAAAGAATAACTGGCTCACTTTCAAGCACAAGGTGGAGGAAGAGACGCACCCCGGGAATACCAGCAATCCACGCTGGATGAACGCTGTCCTGCACAACTGGTACTTTGCCAACTGCAAACGGACAGCGAAAATCGGCCCTTGCGTGATGAACGCGTCCGCGTCGACCCGGCGGGGTTCCGGCATCCTTCACCTAACTTCGAACGCCGCCAGGCTGCACCACCCCAACGCGTTTCTCCACAATACAGCCAGCCTCAGACCCTATTTTATGAAAACCCTGTGTACCGGGAGCCACCTATTGCTTTAGCTGCGGAATCCGTGGACATATCGCCAGGTATTGTCGCAGGCAGTCAGGCATTGCTCTACACCGCGTGCACTCCTTCCATCTCCTCTTCTTCGGCTCCGCCGCGCAGCGTAACAATATTTTCAGATAACCATCCAATGTTTACCATTCTATTGTTAACAATATAGTGAAAAGATGTAAACAAGAGGCGCGATTTGTAGGGTTTCGTTTTCATAGTAGCCTGCCGATAAACATTGCCACTAATTGCGAATGCCATTTTGTTTACCCGTGTAGACTGGGAACCCAAGACGGCAATGACATTCGCTATGAATGTCATTTACTGCAAATGACATTACATGTGCCGTGTGACAGGGGTATTAGTCGTTCGCTTGCTTGTTCGTTCAACTATTAGTTCGTACGGCCACTATGTCTCTGAGACGCACTTGCTGTAGGACACTAAGGCTGGTGCGTCCGTGCTCTCCGCCAGGCTTTGAGCGTCATAGCTTACACGCCCCGCGAATTCAAGTGGCAAGGACGGAGCGGTGTATGTAGGTTAGTGAGGGTTTGCTGGTGGCCAGGATGTTGACATTCGATCGTAAATGTGTTATTTACAACCACTCGCAACAATATCTTCATGTATGATACATGAAAAGAAAGATTCAATTCAATTCAGTTCAATCTTGCGTCACGCCCTTAACAAATGTCGTGTACGCTATACGTTCGGAATCGTCATGGTGCGGCGTTAGCGCTCGTTTAGATACTTATAAAAATAGTTATCAAAACAGGAAAAACAATCTACCGTCACTGAATATGTATATATACATGGCTTGCACTGACGTCACTTCCGCCAATGCTGTGTTAGGTTTCCGCCATACCGGAGCACCCGGAGCACCACCATATGGCACCACGCTGTTAGTCGTGTGCGAATGGCACTGTTTTGCAATGGCTATTTGCGCAGTTGTTGGGTGTTGCAACCGCAGTAAAAGCAGCTCGAGGAAGGAGTCGGCAAACACGAACCTTTTTCGGCTTCCGAAGGTTGTGGAATGGCAAGACGAACGAACGAAAGCACTTAGCTCGAAGCGGCGCAGCCTGTGGCTTGCGCGTATCAAGCGTGCTGATCTCAAGGGCGATCTCCCAAACATTCGAGTGTGCGGCGCCCACTTGGTAACAGCTAAGCCTGCGCAATATTACATAATGCGCACTTAACGCTGCACTAGAATCACATTTGTTTGCATTTGTAGGAAGACCGTCCAAGCTTTGTGAAGAAACGAACTCGGACTGGGCGCCAACGCTTTTGCTAGGCTACAAAGCAAATAATGAAGGCACTGCGCGTTACGAGCGTGCTGCAAGGCGATGGTTTTAACGAACGACTCCCGAGGTCGACGCGGTGACCGCTGCACCGGCAAGAGCTTTTGGAGTCGGCGCAACGCCACCCGAAAACCGCTACGACGACGGTGACGACGACCGCACATACACAGACAGCCCGTTGAAAACTGTTGAAATCAAAACGTACATGTAAACAATGCAGAACTATCGATCCAAATAAAGCATGGAAAGTACGCACATCATTCTCCCAGCCACAAAACACTCGCGCAAGCTGCATATCCTGTTTGAAAATTTTCAGACCCTAGCACATAAACTCCGCTTTTGCGTGATTGTTAAATGGACAGTATCAGTTCGTTTCTTCTCTGCACCAAGCTCCAATCTTGCGTGTCTCCTGCACGCACCACTGACTAACCAGGGAATGCCTCTGCATGTTATAAACAAAATGCGGCATGGAAAACGGGGGCTGCAGCCTACATCTCCTAGTAGGAGCACCTTTTCTCCTTGCAGCCGCTTCGCCGACAGTGTTTTCACCCAACCGCTTGCGAAGTAGTTGTGGGATTCAAGCGATTTATAAGCCTTCATTTCCTCCAGTGTCGCGAAGCACGGATGCAGTGTAAACTAGGCAGTTTACAATGCATCCGTGCGAGACCTCGGGGAAAGCGCTAACGTCCATCGTCGTATCCGCACTCAGTCGCAACGTGTACGGGTCCACATCGTCGCACAGTTTCACTTTTTCTTGATATCGTGCACGCGCCGAACCGATCAGTCCTGCGTAAAATGCCTCGTTAAACGCAGGCCTACTGTAAACGGGTGGCATTTCTCGCGAGGAGCGGTGAAATCCGCTTAGAAAACACAGTGAGACCGCATAAGCGCACGCGATCAGATGCGAAGGCGGCGCGCGCGGTGCTCCGGCATGGCGCGGACGCAGCGGCGCGGGCGGACGTGACGTCACGTGCAAGCCATGTATTGTGACGTAGTAGTTGCGGTGAAGAAGTCAATCGCCAAACTGTGAATGACGGAACGGACTTTTTATTGGGCGAATCTGCGCCCACAAAAGCAAGTTGTACTTGAAACACAAAGATAGGGGCGAACATAGTCGGCGACAACAGACAACGGATAGAAGCATCAATAACATTCGAGAAACTTCCGAGACATGCAGGGGCGTCCTGTGCCGAGCAATAACATTTAACATTTGTTAGCCGCGGTGACCGGTGAAAGATAAACAAGTGCACGTGTCTATATATAACCCTCCATACAGAAATTACTCGGAGCTAGAACGCCAACGCGAACGCTTAAAGCGCAAGGCATTGCTAAGCGTGCATTCACTCTGCAAAAGGTCGTCTGCTACGCTCAAGCGGTGTAGGCGGCGCCACGGTCGAGGAAGGTGTGAAAGAGAGGGCCAACGAGGAGGAGGGAAGGCGGAGGAAGAGAGTGTCGCTACTTCACGAAGTTTCTGGGGTTTTAACCGATACGCGGCGGCAGCGCCGCTTCCACCACTGGCGACTGCCGGATAACCTGCTAGAAATAATTCACAAACAATTCATCCATGACGTCACTGATGAGGTCAGAAGGTAGAGTGAGAGGGCGCGCATTCGGGAGAAGGAGGGTTGACGCTGAAGCCCTCATTCCCAAGGCTTTAGCCGGTACTAAGGGGCTTTAGCCGATACTAAGGTCCCTGTATGTTTCAAAGGTTGCGCAAACTCCTCTCCGCGCCGTTTCCTCCTCGCCCCTCCCTCTTGGCCGCCATTAGTGAGCGAAGCGCGCGGCCGCTACCACCCGCTTCATATCGTATCCCATGCGACGCGTTGAAGCGCTTGCTTGAAACGCGACTATTCTTGGCGCATTTTCACACGGCTTTTCGTACGTATGATACCTACGTAAGATAAGTAGTACCTTCAATTATTAGTAGAATCTGCATCGCTCAGACGAGGAAAACGAAAGGTAGAACAAGTTAAACGCAATTCTAGGCAGTCTTTACTACTGCTGATTGTTTCTCGGAATCGAATGGAGTTCAGTTTACCTGACGCATTTACGAAAACAAAGAGCTGTATATACATCAAACGATGCACACACAACACGGCGGAGACATTTATGTGCTAAATACCCTCAACGTGTTTTTTTTTCCAAAATGCATCCGCGCTTTTATTTCCCCCTCAGTTATATGCCTTGGTTTCTGTGTGTGCGCGCGCTTTCTGCGTTTTGCTCTTGACTTGGAGACTCTTCCATTATGCTCATTTCACGAGAAGTCATGCTGATATTCATATTGCCAAAATGCGCCCTTTTGTTCGCCGCAGACCAGAAGCCGGGACTTTTTTTTTTTACTCAGTCGTTGGCTGATGGTGAACTCGCGAACGCCCACCTTCCCGCGTTCATCCCTAACTGGGTGAAAACAGCGACCAGAACCTCCCTCAGTAATGACCTCCCTCGGTGGCAGTCAAATTTCTTTCTTCCGGTACGGTGGAGCCATATCGCTCGCTGTTTGAGGTTTCGTTTGCCACGAGGAACCGCAAAAAGCTTGCCCCCCCCCCCCCCCCTTGGCAATGCTATTCGAACATCCAACAGCACAGCAAGTCGGCATCGTGCTGCAGCCGAGCGCGTCTTCAAAAATGTAAAAAGCCTACGCTCACGCACAGCGCACACGTGGCCCTGTGTTTCTACGCTCACTAATGGCGCCGTTTTCCCGCGATAACAAAAGCCGCGTAAGTTATTCGTCACGTGTCAAAAGGGCTCTCGGGCTACCCATTAGGACCCATACCGAAGATCTCCTCAAGCTGGGGGTACACAACACCGCCGAGGAGATTGCCGAAGCCCAAGAACGCGCGCAACTCGCTCGCCTGACCACCACAGCGGCAGGTAAACGCATCCTCGAAGAGCTGGGTTACCCTCCTGTGGTATCTTCGAGGGTCAGTACCCCGATCCCTAGGTGCATTCGAGACAAGTTCGAAGTGGCCCCCGTGCCTCGAAACGTCCATCCCGTCCACAACGAGGGCAGACGCAAGGCGAGAGCAGTAGCAATTCTGAAACAGATCTATCAACAAGGCATCAGAGCACGCTTCGTCGACGCCGCGGAGTACAGCGATGGAAAGACCTTTGCCGTCGTCGTGGTCGACTCCCGCGGCAAGCTTTCCAATAGCGCTTCAATTCGCACTTCAGACCCCGAAGTCGCCGAGCAAGCCGCCATCGCCCTCGCCCTGCTAGACGGTCGTGGGTCTGAGATCTACAGCGATTCCAAAACGGCAGTTAGGGCTTTTCAGAAGGGTCGCATCGCCGAGCAGGCTGCTCGTCTTCTTAGCGTCTCCAATCCGGATGCTCTCACGCATCATTCGATTCACTGGTTTCCCGCTCACGTAGGGTCGGTCGAGGGTGCTCCCCCGAACCTCAATGAGTCTGCTCACGAGGCTGCGCGCGACCTCACCGACCGCGCTTCCTCTGTAAGGAGAGCCGACACCCCTCCCCCCTACGGCCACAGGGATGCTCCCGCTACTCACAACGAGGTGACAAAATTTTTCTACATGTCCAGAAGGGTCTTTCCACCCCCTCACCCCAAATTGAATAGGGCGCAAGCTGTTTCGCTTAGACTTTTACAGACCGGCACATATCCGTGTCTGGCCGTTCTGCACGAAGTTTACCCTGACGTATATCGCGACGACGCCTGCCCATCCTGTGGGCAGACCTCCACTCTAGCACACATGCTCTGGGAGTGCGGGTCGAGATACCCCAAGTTCAGCAAGGATGAGTGGGACTCGCTTCTGCGTAGCCCCGCTCTAGACAAGCAAATCCTGGCTGTCCGGTGTGCCCGCGACCGGGCTGGTGGGCTAGACCTGCCGGTCCCGACGTGGGACTAGCCGGGTGCGCGACGAGTTCGCGTCCTCGCCGGACCTGTAATAAAAGTTATTTCACTCACTCACTCACTCACTCACTCATTCGTCACGTGTCAAGCCTCGTCCAATGGGAGACTGGAAAACGGCGAAGAAGTAAGGAGAGGGGTAGAGGGCGGGGAGGAAATTCTCCTTTCCTATCTGAACAATGGTTTGCGCTACCTTTAGAACATACCGGGACCTTAGCCGATACGCGCCAGCAGCGCCGCTTCCACCACTGGCGACTGCCGGATATCCTACTGGAAATAATTCACAAACAATGCCTCCATGACGTCACTGATCAGGTCAGAAGGTAGAGGGAGAGGGCGGGAAGGCGGGAGGAGGAGGGTTGCCGCTGAAGCCCTCCTTTCCCACTTCGCATGCAAGTGGCTTGTGTTCGTGCTCTCATGCAGGTCCGCTGGCCGTGCGGCGACATTGGCCAAATCGCGGAGCAGAACCCGCTGAAGTGTGTCGTGTATTAGGAAGCGCTTTCTTCCTACCAGGTTTACCTTGCAAGCTGCTATTCATTTTATAAACCACTGGGTCATTGCTCGTACGCACAAGTGCCAAGCAATTATAACGAATATTTATACAGGGAACCGTTGGTAATTACCAATATTCGTGGTTAATATATTACATTTCGTCATTTCGTGAAAATAGTCGCTTTGAAAGTCCTAACTTGCGGTAACGTTTAGGGCTACACTTCAACTATTCCACAGATATAGTGGGGGGTAGCATAACGAAAATAACTTCATGGCACCATCAATCGTTAATTTTGTTCGTGTATTGGGAAGTGGATCAACTAAAGCTATCCGATTTCTCAGCCAGCCAAAATTCAACACAAGTAAAAGTTCAACGCTTTTGTTTTCATTCACACATTCGGTGCAGAAGCAACTTTCATTCACAACGGAAATTTGTACATAATGAGTGAAAATAGATTCCAGAAGATCCAAACCAATGCGAGAGTTATTAACCACCACCGCTGCGCCTTCGTCTTTTTTAACCTTCGCTGTGTATACCGACAAAGTGTGAACAAAATTTATAGCCCAAAAACACGCACTAAAGCCCTTCATTACAAGTATTTCACCGGCCACAGATAAGCTGCCGTCATGATGATACTGCTCTTATGTCAGTCCACTCAGGCTTGCAGAGAACTGGTTTACTCATGCAAAATGAATACCTGCTCGGAAAATAGGGTGAAATACTTGTGCTTACCCGTGGTCATCAGGAATCCTGAAAAACTTCGCAGAACTATAATTCCCGGTGTTCGAACACCACAGAGCCGGGCAACACATGTGATCCCGATTTAGCCATCTTCGTCTAATGCTTGGTTGACATGATGGTTTCGTGCATCTTCCGTTAGTTTCACGCCTTATCAAGCTTCTCTGTCTTATCTTTCCCATCTTCTCACTTGGGACGACAACCGAAGCAGACGACCAAGCGCGATCTGACTTGCGATATCGCTGGAGACGCCGACGCCAGCCGAGGCGACAAGACGCACCTCGCCACGGCTCCGCTATTTTCACCCAAATACCCGATCTATCGGATATACGACGCTCAACTTTTCTGACGGATGCGAGCAGTGTTCCGGCCCCCCATGGACATCATGTAGGGTAAGCCGTAGCAGTGTACTCTTGTTTCGGAAGCTTTTTCTTGGATCTGCGACACGGCGGCCTCGCTATCCCTAACCGCCGGAGCCTCGCCGGCGGCTGGGGCAAACGCGACTGGGCGTTCCGGCGTCATGGACGAAGAAGCGGCGATGGAGCTGTTACAAGACCAGCTTGAAGAAAAGAACCTGACTCCTGTGGGCTCTCCGCCATGCGGTCTCCTCATCGAGAAGTATAACGGCGCCGGCGTGGTCTCCACGCCGAAACGACTGCATGACCCCGGCGATCCGAAGATTCCGCAGCATGGAAGTTGTCGTGGATGGGGAAACCATCACCGACGAAGAACTGAACGACGGCACTTGGACCGCTCTCGACAAGCAGCGGCGATATGCCCGACGCAAGACTGACACCGAGACGCATCCAGCTGCCGAAGAGAACAAAGGGACGCCAAGTGGAACGCCAAGCAGCGCACCGAGATATCACGCTCGCCCGCCGTCGTTACCGAAGAGAAGACCCCTACCGAGGCTCCCGGCCGAAGATTACAAGATCATCATTCGCCCACAGTGCGCGATCAACCTGCAATCTTACGGCCCAGCCAAGATTCTGCGTACAGCGTGTGCCGCCGCCCAAGCTAACCTGGATGAATCGCTGAAAGAAGATCAAGTCAGAGTACACCCTACTAGCAACACTGCGCTGAGCAGCACCCCATCCAGGGTAAGAGCTGAAGCTTATTATAACATCAAATGCTATAAAATTGAGCAACAGGAATGTGCCGTTTTAACATACGCACCAGCCCCAGAAAATTCAGTGAAAGGCGTTATCTATTACGCTTACTCAGACGAGACTGACGCCGGACATATTCAAGGAAGTATGCACGAGAAATCCAGGATAGGAAATCGTTGGAGCAAGAAGGATAGGATCCTCTCGCCATATTGTGGTGACCTTTGCCGGGCAAGCATTACCCAAGCACGTCCGCTTTTGGGCCTCAGCCTTTATTGTGCATCCATTGCGAACGGATTGCGCTTTAACTGTCGCCGGAGTGGCCGTCGCTCCGATGTCTGTCCGGACCTAAGACGAAGCCTGCGCGACGAAGCTGAGACGCCGCCACGGGGAGCTGAGGCAGCGTAACTGCATCATCTGCCGCGGCGTCACCCTACCGGAGTGGCCGTCGCTCAGCGATGTCTGTCCGGACCTAAGACGACCACGATGCCGCCTATGCGGCGACGAAGAACATGAGACGCCGCCACGGGGAGCTGAGGCAGACTATTACAACGTGCAAGGCGCGTTGCATCATCTGCCGCGGCGGTCACCCTACCGGCGCTCCCAGCTGCCGCTATCGCTTCGTGGGAGATATGCACCTGTGCAGCGCTGGGGGAAAAAAACCAGCTGAAGAGGGAAAAAAAGAAAGCGCGACCACGTCGCCGGCAGCAGGGCCACCGGCCAGCGGCGCACAGAGCGCATCTGGCGCCGGCACAGAGAGCGGAACGAGCTACCGAGACGCCGTGCGGCACAGCCGCCCTTCCGTGCGCTCTGATCAGCGCGAAGCTTCAAATAGCAGGAGTGGCAGCAGGCAGCGCAGCCAGAGCAGCAGCCAGCCTCGCAACCGCTCCAACTCCGAACAAACCAATGACCAGGCGGTATCGAGGAAGGTCGCCTGGTCAGCCAATACCGAGCCCAAGCCCACGTCCACACGACCTCCACAGGACGCGAACCAGGTGAGGGAGCTCGCTGAAGAGATTAAAGCACTAAGACAACAGCTAGAGGCAACCAATGCCAAATCAGGGCCCTAGAAAGTAGGCAGCCAGTTGGAGGCACCCCTATGACGCCGGCTGCACGCGAAATAGTGGTCTGTGTTCGTAGAGATGAGCTTGAATCGATGGAGGCAGAACCGACAAAAAAACGCAAAGCGTCAGTGCGGGACACACCCAAGGTGTCCGAAGCCTCGAACTCTACGGACAGAGTAGATAAGTTAGAAAGAGCAATTGCTCAGCTAGCTGACGCAGTCTCCAATCACATAAAAAACCACCGCAGAATTTCAGCAGATGATGGCCCACGAGCTTACAAGGATAGGGGCTGTATACAGAGCCGAATGTACCCAGGGATCTTACACAAGCCCGGAACACGAACAACTTGCCACCACAGCCACCAAAGTGCTCAACACTAAGGGCTTCAAAATGACATCTGTACTACCGTTAAGGCAGAACCATACACGAAGAAAGATGGCTGAAACCATTAAGATTATACAATGGAACTGCAGATCCTTTAAGAAAAAGCGTGCAGCACTGCAGTTCCAACTCGCTACCTTTGATCCCAAGGGAGATGTTGTAGCCTTACAGGAAAACAGGCACGCAAGTCAAAATTACTGGGTATACCACGTTAAATGGAATTAACTGAAGCCGACAACAGACCTTCTACGGCAGTTGCGATACAACGCAACCTTACGGCAATGGAAATTGATCTGGAGGAAGACAACATTCCTTACACTTTGTATAGCTGCTGCCTAGAAAAAGGGAACACAGATGTGTATTCATTCTTAACTTGTACAGCTCGCCGAAAGATAAAGCAACAGAGTTATTGCCCTCCTGAAAAAAAAGCCTGTAAAGCCGCAGAGAAGGAACAACTCGTTGATGTAGGAGACTTTAACGCTCCGCACACACTCTGGGGATACCAAAACTGCACTAGGAAAGGCAATGCGCTATATTCAATGACAAGTGACTTAGAACTTACACTCATCACCGACCCAGATAGGCCCACGCGTATCGGCAACAGTGTATGCCGAAATACCACACCCGACTTATGCTTCGTCAGAAATGCCAATGGGGCTCTTTGGGATAACACCGAAACTAGTCTTGGGAGCGATCACTATCTCGTTCTTATCACTATCTTTTCCAAAGGGCACAAAAGGAAAATGAAGCTAACTCCACACACCAAATGGGATGTATTCCAATACGTAAGAAACCGCAAACAGCTCACCGATATAGCAGACCTCACTGCGTGGACGAATTAGCTTATCCAGGATGTGGACAATGCCACAACCATGGCACCGATAGAAGAGGAAGGCCCCGTGCCGGACTCTAAACTCGTAGGTCTATGGGAAAAGCATAAAGACCTTCAGCAGAGATGGCTAAAGAATAAGATCAACCGCACGCTGCGCCGCGAACTCGCCGCCCTAGAGAAAGAGATTCAGGACTTCTCTAGCGAGCTCATCACTATGCAATGGAACCAATTATGTGACAGCATGAATGGCCAGTTGAGCAAAAAGAACCCCTGGACCCTGCTTAAACACATGCTAGATCCACAGCACTCTAAAAGTGCTGCTCATAAAAGGGTTCAGAAAATCGTACACAGTTTTCCGGGAACAGACTCTGATCTCATCAATCTCTTGACCATGCAATATCTTAATACAGAACGGGAGCCGGGTGCATATATAGAGTACAGAGGAGATGAAAAACAGAACATTAGACGAAGACATCGCTGAGGCCGAAGTATGCGCTGCTTTAAACTGCCTACGCACGACATCATCAGCCGGTAAAGATAACATCAACAAAATGCTAAGGAATCTAGATAACCCTACCATAACAATGATCACCAATCTCTTTAATCAGCACTGGCAAAACGGTGCACTCCCGCAAGAGTGGAAGGATGCTAGGGTGGTCTTCATTCCTAAACCAGGCAAGTCACTCAGTCTAGAGAGCTTCCGGCCCATATCCCTTACCTCTTGTCTTGGTAAGGCCATGGAGCATGTGGTTCTCAATAGGCTGGTTGACTATGCCGAAACTAACCACCTCTTCCCGGAGACAATGATAGGCTTTCGACCTAAACTGTGCACCGAAGACATACTGTGGCAGGTACAAAATGATATCCTTAACCCAGCGCCTATACGCGCAACTCGAACAGTGTTAGCATTAGACATACACAAAGTGTTTGACAATGTCTCACATCGAGCCATTCTAGAAAACGTATCCAACATGACCGTAGGTAAGAGAACATACACCTATATTACCACATTCCTCAGGGGGCGTACTGCCACCCTAAACATAGGAGATATTAAAAGCAAAATCATAGAGCTCGGCACTAGAGGTACACCACAGGGAGCCTTACTTTCTCCCTTCCTCTTTAATACCACTATGAGAGGCTTATCCCGGCAGCTAAACGAGATTCCTCATATCAGGCACGCCATCTACGCCGATGACGTAACGATCTGGACGTGCACTGGCTCGGATGGAGAAATTTCAGAATCCCTGCAGGCAGCAGCTGACGCAGTGCAGAAACACGCTCGCAACAATGGCCTCAGCTGTTCACCGAAAAAATGAGAACTGCTTATAGTCCGGAACAAAACTCCTGCAAACCCGGCTGCCAATATGGCTGCACACATTCAGGAGCAGGTAGCTGGACAACCGGGCCCGCCCGTTCCTAAAATCAGAGTGTTAGGATTGTGGATTCAGCAAAACACGCACAACCAAGAAGCCATAACACGTCTCCAAACTACAGCTGGGCAACTACAGAACCTTCTCAGGAGGGTCTCCAACCGACGGCACGGAGTTAAGGAGAAAGATGCCTGCAGACTAATCCAAGCTTTTTTTTTCTGAGCCGAGTGGCGTATGTCTGCCCTTACTTACATCTCAGGAAGAGGGACTTGGAAGGGATTAACGGTCTAATCTGAACTTTATTCAAACAGGCTCTTGGGCTACCAAAATGGACTAGTACGAAGGCACTCTTGAGTCTAGGGATGCATAACAACGTTGAGGAAATCATAGAGGCCCACAAATGGGCTCAAACACTTCGATTATCCGGCACACACGCGGGACAGCGGATCCTGGACACCTTGGGGTATCGCCCTGCCTTAGACATCCCGCAACGACACCGGATACCTAACACTATCCGGACCAAGATCATTATCCCCCCGCTTCCCAAAAACATGAGTACTGAAAACAATGGTAGAGGCAAAGCTAGGGCGGCGGCACTCTGGCAATGATACAAAAACCAACCCGCCATATACGTGGATGCTGCTCGCGCCAGTGATTTTCGACACACCATAGCCGTCACTACTGGCGACGGACACACCATCAGCTGTGCGACGGTAAACACATCCTCCATTGTAGAGGCGGAAGAGGCCGCCATCGCCATGGGCACTTCCATCCCGGGCACCAAGATTATTATATCCGACTCGAAAACATCGATTCGTAACTACACCTCGGGTTTCATTTCCCCTCGAGCGTTCAGAATCATCAACAAAGAACTCAATGAGTTAAAGTTGGTGTGGGTACCCGCTCATGCGGGCAACCCCGGTAATGAGGCCGCCCACCTAGCCGCCCGAGCAGCAAGTAACCGGGAGGTGGGCCTGCCCGACCGGGTTGACCGACATGCGGGTATCCACACCTTTAACGAAATGACAATTTATTACCGCGAATCGAGGCGAATATATCCATCCCCGCACGAGACATTGACAAGAATACAGGCCACTAACCTCAGGAGAGTACAGACTAGGTCTGTACTTAGTCCAAAAAGACTAGCTGCAATGACCGGTGATGAATATCCACCAAACTGCAAACATTGTAACGGCCCCCTCGCGGACCAAGATCACATCTTGTGGGGATGCCAAAAGGACCCTCCCCCGAGAGAACTCTTTCGGCGAGCTCCTTCACACGAAGAGTGGGAGATGAAGACGAAAACTTACAACCCGGAAGACCAGATACGGTTGGCGGAATGGGCTGATAGCGTCGCGGCGAAGCCGATGCCACGCTAGCCCATTCCGCTGGGAAAGAAAACTCCATTTAACCTCGATAATAAAAGTTTATTCTCTCTCTCTCTCTCTTGCGATATCGCTGAGCGAGTGGCAAGGGTGAGCGGAGGCAAGCTCGACGTAAAGTCTCTCTATATAAAAAGTAGCGACACGCTTTGAAGAATGCCGCCTCCTCCTCGCACGCCCTGTCCGAGGCGGACGCCGCGTCGGTATTGGCCTAATGGCATCACGAGGTCCGTCGCGCCGCCAGGCGCTGGCGGCGTTTGTTTACGATCGCCGCTCCATCGCCATTTTCGCCCGAGAAGCGTCTATCGACTGGCGAGGAGCACAACGATAGCGGCGAAGACAGTCGGCGATTGTCGAAATCTGATCAGCGGCGAAACGCGTCGACTTTCATACATGTGTCATCGAAGGTTCGACAGTAATCCCTGGAGGCCGCGTGTCTTCCAGAAAGTACTAAACAGTTCGCGACACAAAACAATCAGATTACATAAGCGTCGGTGACAGCAGACAACATATAGACGCATCAATAACGTTCTAGAAACGGCCGATACAAGCAGGTGCGTCGTGCGCCTAACGATAACGCTTAAAATTTGTTAGCCGGTGAAAAGCGGTCAACGGTGAACGATAAATGAGTGCACGTGTCTCAAGCGCTGTAGGCGGCGCCACGGTCGAGAAAGGAGCGCGAAAGGGAGGAGAAACGAGGAGGAGGGAAGGCGGAGGAGGAGAGTGTCGCTACTTTTTATTAGAGGGGCTTTAGCTCGACGGACGCACGAGGGCGACCACCTCCCCGCACTTCGTCCGATTTAAAATTCACAAAAAGAAAAATAAGAAATAACCTTAGGATGTCCGGCAACCGCTAGGAGCACGCGTGTTACTTAAAACCGAAACTAGCTTTACTTTCCGGGGGCTGCTTCAAGCAGCTTGAAAGTTGAACAGGCGGCGGGTTCCTCCTTCTGCTGGGAGGTCACGTGGCAAGTAGCGCTCTCGATGATGATGCAACCATTTAAGGAACGGAGATTTGCTGCCCTATGGATGGCTATGCTTTCGCTAGTTAAATGCGTCGAACGCAATTGTCCAAAACCCGACGTGTGTTCGCGTGCGTCTAAATGTCGTACAAAAATCCCTCACGTGACCTCATCTTAGGTGCCTAGGGACAGAATCCTTTAGGACTTTCAGAAGGCACGATGCTGGCTCCAAGTGGCGTTGCATCTCTGGCCCACGCCGACCGCGCGTTGTTCAACGCTGGTTGTGTGATTAAAAATTAAATTATGGGGTTTTACGTGCCAAAACCACGATCTGATTATGAGGCACGCCGTAGTGGCGGACTCCGGAAATTTGGACCTCCTGGGGTTCCTTAACGTGCACCTAAATCTAAGTACATGGGTGTTTTCCCATTTCGCCCCCATCGAAATGCGGCCGCCGAGGCCGGGATTCGATCCCGCGACCTCGTGCTCAGCAGCTCAACACCATAGCCACTGAGCCACCACGGCGGGTGCTGGTTGTGTGATGAATCAGCAGTGGGTTATAGCTAGGGCTCTGTATTTTCGGTGTTTATTTTTCTTGAAAATCGGCGGGTGTTTATCGGAGTTTATATTTCTGGCGGAAATTCAGCGTTTATCGGAGTTTATTTTTCGTAAATACCCAATTCTCCGAAATTCTGAGTTTTGAATTATTCTCAAAACCCGCAAATCTTCCATCAATTCATATCTGAATACTATAATATCAAAACACACGAAGCACATTTTATTTTTTCTAGAACATTTGAATGGACAAAAACATATACGCACAAGCGAAATACTTGAACACAGAACACCTTTAATTTTGCGCATAACAACCTTAGCTTAAAGTTCATTGTAAAACACGCAAGCATACTTTGCGAGATTGCTGTCACTGATCGAAGCACACTCCATTCTATTGACGACTCTCAGCTTTGAAAACGCCCTTTCAACGTTGGCGCTAGAAACAGGAAGCGCCAGAAGACGCAGCGCGCAGCGAGAAAGCACTGGCCACTCGACATTGTGAAGTCTCCAAAACGACAGGGGTTTAACAATGTTACGTATTTCATAGCACTGATAGTTCGCAAAATCACCCCGGAGCTGGCTCAGGTCATCAGTTTCAAGAAGCACTAATTGAAAAATAGGCGCATAGGTTTCGAACGCGCAGGGAAGCTCATGCTTCACATTTGGGTTCACAATTTGAACACAGTACCAAAATGATTCTTTGTGTACTGGAGTTGATCGCACAGGTTCCTCTCAGATGTCTGTCTCCACTTTTCGGCGACAGCAGCGTGGTATCCGTTAAAGTCTGCGACAGTCGTTAAGCGTTGATTCTCGTCAAGGAGGTCCAACATACTTGTGACATCTGATGCGAAGACCTCGGTTGGATCCCGCCATTGACTGATGAGTGCGTGCAAACGAACCCCCAGTATGGGATAAACTTGATGTATCAGGTTACTCTCTGCCTCAAGTTCCTTAATGATTGAGATCAAGGCACACGCATTGGTCTTCAGAAACCTCATCTTAACGAGCAAGTCGTGCACAGCTTCAGGCGATGAAACAAGACTCCTGAGCATTTCACACTTCGTCCCCTTGGCTTCGTCGCTTCTCAAGAAAGACAAAATGGCGCGCTAGTAGTCCAAAATATTTTCTAGAGCTTCATAAGACGAGAACCACCTCGACGAACATGCGGTTTTTAGCGACTTGATGGTGATACCCATGGCCAAGCAAATCGCAGTTTATCGGATAAATCCGAATTGTCAAAAATTTTACCGACGAATGTTTATCGAATTTTTTCGGATAAAACCGAAAACACGGAGCCCTAGTTATAGCTCCGATCACTCAAAAAGCTTGGCTATGGAGGAGGATAACTTGTAATCGTCCGTAGTTCTCTTAATATGAGACGCTTCACACAAATTGGGGTGTGAATGTTTTACTTTAGCTTTACCCTACGCGCCTACAAAATTTGTCCTGACCGTTTCAGGGACCCTTTCAGCGAATAAGCGAAAGGGCCACGGTAGTAGCCATGTTTTTTATTTATTTACAGAGTACCTACATCGCCATAAAGACATTACGTAGGGGGGAACAAAACATAACCAGTAATACAGAAAAGCTTTTGCACAGATATACTCACAAACAGAAGCACTACAATAGTATTTAGAGAGAGACACTAGTAATGTCAAACAAACAGGTTTTCAAGATATATAGCAAACACATTTGTTTTACAAGAGCACCATCACAGCATAGAATAGAATAATTCGTTATTTGACACATTTACTATATCATTTGATAAAGTATTCCATTGTCGAATTGATTTGGGGAAAAAAGAGTAGTAAAACGTGTTTGTTCTGCAGTTATAGGCTGAGATCTTTTTGTTGTTATCACAGCGAGTCGATATGTAATCTGGGTCCAGAAGATAGATATGGCGATCGATACCTGTCTCACTGTTATATATTCGGTGTAATAGTTTAAGCCTTAACTTCTGCCTACGCATGTGTAGTAGATCCCATCCTAAAGTGGCCTTCATTTCGGAAACGCTAGAGTACGGGCTGTAATTATTGCAAACAAACCTTACTGCTTGGTTCTGTAGTTTTTCCAGTCTATTAATGAGGTAATCTTGATAGGGATCCCATATTACACAAGCATAATCAAGTATTGTTCTGACATGTAAGAAGTATAAAGTTTCTTTAACTTCGCGCGTTGCCTGTTTGAAATTTCTGCGAATAAAATGTAACATTCTACTAGCTTTTGCTATGACAGTGTCAATCTGTTTATGCCAAGTGAGTGATTCGGTGAAATAGACTCCTAGATACTTGTATTCCGACTGTATTTCGATAAGCGTGCCATTGATGTTATATCGGTGCTGAAATTTGGATAATTTTCTGGAAAAACTTATGCTACTGCACTTTTTTATATTTAAGTTCATGTTCCATTTTTTACACCAGTTCGCTACCTTGTCTAAATCTGTTTGCAAAGTGTCTATGTCATATTCAGTAGTAATTTCTCTGTAAATCACACAGTCATCGGCAAATAGTTTTATAGGTGATGTAATTAGTTCGACAATGTCATTTATGTAGATTAAAAACAACAAGGGGCCCAGTACGCTTCCCTGAGGAACGCCCGAAGAAACGGTTATTGGTGAAGATGCGGCGTTGTTTAGGACGACAAACTGGGTTCTTCCGTTTAGGTAGTTTCGTATCCAATTTTGAACGTTTTTGTTTACATTTATTGCAGCAAGCTTTACATCTAAGAGTTTATGGGACACAGTATCAAAAGCTTTTTGAAAATCAATAAAAACCGCGTCTACCTGACTATTGTTATCAATGGCTTTGGATAAGTAGTGCTGAAATTCTATTAGTTGTGTGTTGCAGGAATAACCTTTTCGGAATCCGTGCTGGGAAGACGTAAAGAAAGCGTTTGAGTCAAGAAATGCAGATATGTTACTATATAAAATGTGTTCGAATATTTTGCAACATATCGACGTTAGTGAAATCGGCCTATAGTTTTCTCTGAGTTTTCTATCGCCCGATTTAAAAACTGGTGTCACGCTTGCCGTTTTCCAATCTTGGGGAATGAGGCCTGTTTCGAGGGAAAGCTTATAGATGATCGTTAAATACGGAGCAATGATGCTATGACACTCTTTAAGGACCACTGGGGATATTCCATCAGGTCCAGTTGCTTTTGTTTCATCTAAATGCCGTAATAAAGAATCGACGCCACTAACATCAAATTCAATGTCTGGCATCATATCGCCCTGATTGGCGTTGTTCAAAAGCGAAGTCTCTCCAGTAGACACTAGCGAAAACACAGATTGGAAGTACTGGTTAAAGGATTCCGCCCTCTGATAGTCTGACGTCACAGTTTTGCCATCAATAGTTAAAGATGGTATGGATATGTCTTCTTTTCGGTTTTGTTTTACATATTTCCAAAACGATTTTGGGTTTTCTCTCAAGTCCTTATTTAATTTAACAAAGAAGGTATCTTTCGCAGACTTAATTGTTGCTTTCAATAGATTATTTATCTCTTGCAAGCGTTTCTGATTTGCCTAGACTGGTGTCGGCAGAAAACGTTTTATACGTTTGTCTTGCTTTCCTTATAAGTTTACGTATTTCTACGTTAAACCAAAGCTTTTGTTTTTTTCGTTGCCGCAGGTACCTGCATGGAACATGAATTTCGACTAATTGAAGTATTTTGTCCCGGAATGACGACCACAAAGCTAACGGACAGCGTGCGTTTGAAAGATACTGGAAAGTAGGGAAGAAATTTTCAAGTTCGGTCCTAATAGCGACATAGTCTCCTCTGTCGTAGCTGTACACTTTTCTTTGCGGAATTTGCGGCATCCGTACTCGCTGTATGTTAAGTTCTATGACAACTGCCCTGTGGTCACTAATACCTGGACAAACAGTAACTTTTGATACTAAGTTCGGCTCATTGCAAAGTACTAAGTCTAAAATTGCATTTTCTCGCGTAGGTTCCAGTACGTACTGCTGTAATCCATTTAATCCGACCAGTTCTTCGAACTCTGTGTAAATACGGTACCTATTACCAGCCACACATCCGGCATTCCAGTTGAAGTCAGGCAAATTGAAATCACCCCCCAAAAATACGCTATTAGGCACAAGAGATAGCATCTCAGACAGCAGTCCGAATGAGTCGCTGCTGCCGGGTGGGCGGTAGAAAGTCCCGTACACAACATTGTTACCTTTAGGTAATTTCACAAGGCACCAGACAGACTCAGAATCGTTTTCAAATAAAATTTGTGTACTTGACAATGCATTTGATATCAAAATAAATACTCCCCCGCCATGCCCATGCCTATCTTTCCGATAGACAGTAAAACCAGGTGGAAAGATTTCTACATTAGGTATCGTCTTGTCTAACCATGATTCGGTGCCCATCACGATCTGAGGTTTAACAGTGGCTACTAAAGAGATGAAGCTATCGACTTTGTTCTTTATGCTGCGACAATTTACAAGCAGGACAGAGAGCCGTTCAGGCTGCGAGCAACGTGCTGGATTATCTTGGGGCGGACCAGAATTCGGAATGCGTCAATTGCCTCTATTCAGTCGCGCATGCGTCTGTAGTGGAACTGGCGTTCGCATATCGCTATCCCAGACAAACGTTTGCCCATTGATGATCAATTTATCATAACTCAAGCGAACACGATTTTCTTTGTTTTCTCTTTTTTCTTTCGCATAATTCCAAAGCTGACGTCTTTTTTCTTGTACGGCTCGGCTGAAATCTTCAGAGATGCCGTACGAAGTGCCTTTTAGTCTGTAAGCATTTTTAAAGACGACTTCTCTAGCCTTCCACCGTGAAAAGCATGCTACTATGGGCCGGTTTTTGCCTTCTCTGAAAACTCCTACGCGATGAGCCCGTTCAACCGAAATATTATCAAGTTTCATCACATCTTTGCATATTCCACTAATTAGTTTTTCAGACGCCTCCCACGTCTCGTATGCTCCCTGTCAGGCAACCCGAAAAATACCAAATTCTGTCTACGGCTTCTATTCTCCAAGTCGTCCAGTTTAGCCATCAATTTGTCTTCAATTTTTTCCACCCGAGCAATACGACTTTCTACATTGCTTGTCTTCTCTATTAAGCCCGTAATTTTAGATTCTAATTCACTTTGTCTTGTTGTAATTTCCGTTAACTTCGCGAGCACAGTTTCCTGGCCTGTTTTCATTTCTAAGAGAATCCTTTCAATGTTTGTCATTTGGTCACGTTCCACTGCATTCATGGGCCCTGGATTTAGCTCTACGTCCCCCGATAGGAGCAGTAAGATCTGGGAAAGCGCAGACAGCCGTCGTAGAGAGAGAATAGCATAGCATCAACGAAACACAGGCTGACATGTTCAAAGCATTCAAACATTTGTCGCTTGCTAATGGGGCACGACACTCTTAAAAGCATAACATTGCTAGAGCGATAACACTTAGTTCCATTTAGGTAACTGACCTGGTACATGAAGAATCGTGAGTTTGTGCCGAAAAGAGCGTCGTGCCCCAGTCGCTGTAGGCTTGGCTGGTCCTTTATATGGCCAGCGCGCAGCGGAACCGGAAAGGTCCCCCGATGCGCAGATTCCATTTCGATGCGTCGGAGATCGTACACGATTTCCAGCAAATAATCTTGCGGACCGTGTGAGACACGAGCAGATGATTGCAGATCAGTTGTAGCAGCCGCCGGCCAAGGTTTGGTGAAGCCATGGTCCACCGCCCCGACGACGTTCGCCACGACAGCGAAGAATCCGAGCAGCACCTGGTACATGAAGAATCGTGAGTTTGTGCCGAAAAGAGCGTCGTGCCCCAGTCGCTGTAGGCTTGGCTGGTCCTTTATATGGCCAGCGCGCAGCGGAACCGGAAAGGTCCCCCGATGCGCAGATTCCATTTCGATGCGTCGGAGATCGTACACGATTTCCAGCAAATAATCTTGCGGACCGTGTGAGACACGAGCAGATGATTGCAGATCAGTTGTAGCAGCCGCCGGCCAAGGTTTGGTGAAGCCATGGTCCACCGCCCCGACGACGTTCGCCACGACAGCGAAGAATCCGAGCAGCACCTGGTACCTGAAGAATCGTGAGTTTGTGCCGAAAAGAGCGCCGTGCCCCGAATGGGTCACGTTCGGGGCACGGCGCTCGTTTCGAATGGGTATGAAGAGGACCAAATAAAAACCCCACCAAACCCGGCTTCAATCGCGTTGCGCGATGCTCCCTCCGATCTTTTTCCGTCCGCCATGTTCAGCACAATAGAACACCCAGAGATTTTTTTTTGGGGGGGGGGGGGGGGGCGGTCACAAGAGGTTGGCTTGACGAGGCTAGCGGATTCACGTGATGCTCGCGCCTACTTTTTTTTCCTTCGTCCATGACATTCGTATACAACAACAGAATTAGCGGCACTACGTGAGTGTAACATAGTAAACAAATATATTTGACAAAGAAGTAATTTGGTTTTGTTCTAACCGTTCTGCCAATCACAAAAGTCTGGCAGCCAAACAAGGTTTATTAATGTCTAGCCACCCCGCCGGTTTTTTTCTAACCACCCCCCCCCCCCCCCCTGAACACAACTTCCTTTTTTTCAGATTTGTAAACGTCTTGGATCAAAACCAGAGTTCAATGTTATATACATGCATGTTGTGTCAATGAATAATTTTTATATGCATCCTGGTTTAGAATATAGTTTTTTGTGTTACTGGCAGTGGGGGGGGGGGGGGGAGGGGAGGGGCAAGCTTGAAAGTAGGAAACTAAGAGATCTAATGTTTAATGTCGCTGCAAAAAGCATCATTAGGGCTCGTTCATTTGCCCGTCACTTATAAAATAGCAGAGCTATAGCACAATTTTCGCCAAAAATTTAGGAACGCTCGGACTAGCAGCGACTAGCATTGATAGGTGGCGAAGCTCAAAGGTCACGCTTTTGATTGCTGCATGCGGCGGAAGCGATTGCGAGACCCGGAAACACGCCATGAATGTTAGGTTTTGCACACCATTTATTCCTCTGAGATCCGCGTTTAGCGGTAATGGGGTGGCGTCTACGATAATTCATTAGGAAAAGTAATAGCGATTTTGATACCGTGTTATTAAACGCTCCCTAACCACACTGCAACTAGCTGAGAGTTTAATAAAAGTGCTGGTCGGGAAGTTCACTTGTAAAGGCTGCCTCTTGACGCAGAACGTTGAGAACACACGCAGAATATTTCGCAACTCGCGCGACAAACTACATTGAACTAACCTGTGGTTTTGCTATATAGAATGTAAGCAGCAGGTGAAATTTTGACTAACAAACATAATGACACGATTAAATTTTACTTTTCTAGCAACAGATGTCGCAACACGCGGTCAGGTTTGGATGCATGATTAAAAAAAAAATGTCTTAATGCCATGCGTCAGTGCGACATAGTACGTCTAGTGAACCGGGCTCTTAGCCGACGAGGCCAGGGGAATACCTGGCCTTGCTAATGGGGCCATCTGTCGCCACAAACTGTTCTGCGCCTCGACGTCGGTTCGCCGCACTCAAGGCAACTGCAATGCCTTGTTTCGTCGAGAGATTGTGTGGGCTCAAGGAGCTTTTCCATTCAGCGCAGTCATCGGATCCCCGAAAGTAAATAGAGCGGACGCGGGCAAGATGCGCGTCTCCATGTTGTGTGTCAGCATATAGCTACGTGGTAATCAGGCCGCAGTGTTGTTACCTGTCAGTTGCTCACGATATTACCTAGAGGGAAATCTGGCGCGGCTGCGCTATGGTATTCATGCGGTTAGAGTGTACTCGACAATTGTCGAGTGGGCCGAACGGCGCTCTCCCGCTGAGGTGATGCATGTGGAAAAATTGTGCGAGGACGCTGCGAGCGAACTGGATTTAAAGCTTTAACTGGATTGGAGCGGAGACCGCGGCACATACAACGTACTTTCGTTGCGGGCGCCGAGGGCGATTGCGCATAGTACCCTCTTAAAATAGTGCTTTATTTCAACTGCAAATTTATGTTTACACCATTTTGCCAAACATGTATATTTGAGGCACAGATGGTACAACACGATGTCTCCAATTTTGCTGTCGTTGTCAAGCGCGTCGTCTGCTAGCGAGCGCGCGTTCGCTATGCGGACGCTGGCGGACGCCCAGTTTTTCACGCAGAATGTCTGCGCAGTACTTTTTTAATGTTTTAGTTGCTTTGGTGCGCCCATGACTCTTGACGGCAGGAACCAAATATAGTTTTAACCAGGTGAACTGCTGTTTTAACACTGCCTTCTAAAAGTAACTGAATAAGCCTCTTATCTGCACCATGATGCTACGTAAGAAAATATAATTAATATCGTGTCATTTTACACGTGCATCTTGTTGGTGGAATATTGTTCGGGGACAATGATAGAAGAAACAATGTTAGAGTGAAATAAACCAGGTTTTTTAACTGCGTGGTGCAAAGAATGGCCAATGAATTTTAGGTAATTAAATCAAAGGGTACATATACATATGTATTCGAGATATATATGTAAGGAAACATATGAAATACTCTAATGCACTAATTGAAAAACTCAGAACTTCTGACCGTAATGAGCGCACATGTTGCCGTAACAAACACTAATTAGGGAATGCTGCACATACAGCTCGCATTCGCAAAAAAATGTTCATAGCAGGCAAAAACATCGCGTATATATATATATATATATATAGAAACGAGATATGAAGGGAGCACCGAGGAGCTCGATTTGTTAATCATGGACCACATAACCAAATAAGACTATATGAGGCGTCACAGAAGGCATCGGAGAAATTATGTTTGGTTGATATTAGAATGTAGCAAATAATGAAAGAAAGGGAAATGAAAGTGGACGAAAAGATAACGTGGCGCCGGTGACAATAATATATATATATATATATATATATATATATACACAGGGTGTTTCAGCGAACACTTTCAAAATTTATTTAAGGTTGCCCGTGGAAGATAGCCCAATTATAGTTATTGAGATGGTCTACTCGAAGAGGTGGACATTAATTGCAAAAAAATTGAAATGCACAATCAACTAATTAACAAAAAATTACTAATTAAGTTTTTAACTAATTACCTGATGGCCCATATTGCAATTTACAAATTGTAGCTGTGGAGTTCGCAAGGCGGATCCACTTAGAATTAATTCTCAGGATGACACCAGTTCGAGATATTAATTCCCGAACTTTGCGGAGAATGCATTGGCATTCCAGATAATTTTGTGCTTCACTGCAAAAAGCGACGTTTTATTAAGAACCTAACTGGAACGCCAATGCATTTCTCCGTCAAGTTCGGGAATTAATATCTCGAAACTGGTGTCATCCCGACAATTCGTTCCAATTGGATTCGCCTTGAGAACTCCACGGCTACAATTTGTAAATTGCAATATGGGCCATCAGGTAATTAGTTAAAAACTTAATTAGTCAATTCTGTAAATATTCGATTATGCATATCTATTCTTGTTGAAGTAATGTCCGACTCTTCGAGTAGACCAGCTCATGAACTAGAATTGTGCTATCTGCCGCAGGCAACCTTTAAAATTTTTGAAAGTGGTCATTGAAACACCCTGTATATATATATATATATATATATATATATATATGTATATATATAATATATGACACGGTACATGTTTATCTTTCACCGGGGTGACTGCTTTTCACGGCCTAACAAATGCTAAAAATTATCGCTAGGCACAGGACGCACCTGCATGTATCGGAAGTTTCTCGACGTTATCGACGCTTCTATCCGTTGCGTCACCGACGCTTATGTTATCTAATTGTATGAGCGACGCGAATGGTCTAGTACTTTCTGGAAGACACGCAGGCACCAGGGATTACTCTGGAACCTTCTATGACTCATGTATAAAAGCCGACGCGTTTCGCCGCTGATCAGATTTCGACGATCACCGAGTGTGTTCGCCGCTATCGTTGTGCTTCGAGTGTAGCTTGCTTTTGTGGGCACAGGTTCGCCCAAAAAGAATCAGTTTCGTCATACACAGTTTTATGACTTTTCTTCAGCGTGACTACCACGTGACATCTGGTAGAAGTGCTTTTGTGTTCATGCACCGGACGCCCCCGAAAAGCCGTGATCCAAGCCCGAACCCCGACGACAGTACCAAAGTTGTCCCGGACCATCGAGCTAGCCTCAGGCTACGAAACCAGCCCACGATGTACGAACTTGTTCCCGACGAGACCAGGAAGTGCACGACCACCGACGCTATCAACAATGACCGCACCAGGGCCGCCTACACCGATCGTGTTACAGCACCCCCGGGAGCCACCGACGTTGCGCGGATCAACATTTGAGGATCCGGAAAGCTGGCTGGAGACGTACGAAAGGGTCGCTGTATTTAACAACTGGAACAGCGACGACAAGCTGCGCCACGTCTTCTTCTCATTGGAAGATGCCGCCAGGACGTGGTTCAAGAATCGGGAGTTGACCTTGACAACATGGGACCTGTTCCGCCACGGCTTCCTGCAGACCTTTACAAGCGTCGTGCGCAAGGAAATGGCCGAAGTTCTCCTAGAAGCCCGGGTGCAACTGCCCAACGAAAACATCATGATTTTCACGGACGAGATGACTCACATGTTCCAGCACGCCGACCCCAACATGCCAGAAGAGAAAAAAGATCACTTCTCGATGAGGGGTGTCAAGCAAGAGCTCTTCGCCGGATTGATACGCAACCCGGCCAAGACTGTTGCTGAATTTGTTTCCGAGGCCACAACCACTGAGAAGACGCTCGAAATGTTGACAAGACAATACAACCGCCGAGCACTGGCCGCAAACTACATGGAGACCTATTCGCGCAACAATACACGCAAGAGATACATGCTGCTTGAAGAACGAGAAAAATATTTGTTCTCCAAAGGGAACAGTACCATACATTGTAGAATGACAGCCGGCACTGCGGCCGCAATGAATGCACAATCACCGAGTGGCATTGAAAAATAATATAAAAAAGAGAAAGATATGAATTTATTCTTAAGGCATAATCGATGTCATATGCAACTATGAACACGTTATTGTGCAATAATGAAGATAAAAGAACTGTTTGCATGCTGTGGTATTACAAAATGAACCATTCTGAGAGACGGAACGGTGATAGTCAGGCGTGCCTTCTTGGTGTCCCGGCTCTCCGATTACGATGTAAATCCGAAGTCACCACCTAGCAGCATTTGCATGCATGCGAGTGTAGCAGCGCCAGGTTTCGCTGTAAAATTTTCGATGCACGGTAATTTATTTAATGTAGCCCATGTATTCTTCCTCGTGATTTAATGCATAGATTCTTACCCGTGCTGCTACGGCCCACATTGTACATACAGTATTTTAGTAAACAAAAAGGAAAGCAATAAAATAGGTGGCATTGTAAGAAACTGTGACAAAAGTGGTTTCGGCTACGAGCATGCCATCGGTGAATTTAGCACGAGCGCTTTGCATTGCACTCGCATTTCGGCACATATTTAGAGGTTATTGCGCTTCAGCGTTAGGTTATGCATTTTCTTGGGCTTGTTAAGAAGCATATGGATAATAGAAATGCCAATGACATCAAGCCGTCCACAAGCAGGCACGCACCCAGAATTTTTTTCGGTGGGGGGGGGGGCAACCCAAGGTTACATTTCTATGCAAATGAGGGGGGGGTAGCTTTACTAGTAAAAACGTGAATAATACCACCATTAGCCATAAAGATGCGTAAACCCGCGAAAGAGAAATGAAATAAGATGTATCTCACAGGTACGCCTGTGAGACACACCTCTCCTTACTTGGCAAACAAGGAACCACATCAAACGCACTGGCACCGGTAAGAAACGCGGGGCGGACACTCTGCCGGAGACTATGCGGTAAACGAAGGAAAGGGGTATGCCGGTAATTTCGGGGAAGGGGGGGGGGCGCCGTGGGTACGTGCCCGCGTACAAGACTGCTTAATCTCAGGAGTTAAACGTTAAAACGGAAGTTACTGACACATGAAAGTGCAGGCGCCGCACGGGAAAGCCTTTTATTACGTTCATTCTTTAATAATGCATTGTTATAAACAGGATGCCGTTGTTTGATGCCAATCAAATATTCTCCATAGCAATCGGTAAAGAGGCTCCGAACAATAAGCGCGAAGCATACATCGGTGACTTGGAACTGAATAAGCCAGATGTAGAGTATCTAATGTACTGATATTTTCAGTATTGTTACCCGCATGTGCAGATCTTACTAGGATGCTATAGCTGCACAAAATGAGAAAAATAAATAATAGTCGCAAAAAAAGAAAGAACAAATCGAGCCAATCTTTCCAACAAGCTTGATACGGAACACATATTTGTAATGCCGAAGCAAACAACTAAACGCAAACAAGATCACTATACACAGAGCCTAGATGCATGTCCCACCAACTCTCACAGTCACACACACACACAGTTCTAAGCAAATAGTGATTTGGCCAAATATCTTTTTCGAATCGCATAGTTGCCGTTAAAATAAATCTTGGCAGTAAAGTGGCATGCAAGATAATTATGTGCGAGTATTTGCACGTGTTTTGAGACGGTTGTTTTTCCCGCGGCGTCCTCAATGACTTTTTGCTGTCACAGCGGCTTCGTTTTATAGGCAAGTTGAGAGAAATACTTCCAAGCTAAATTTGTCACACGGTTATTCGAGTCTATCTTGGCCGACCAACCGAGCTTCCGTCATTTGGACAGTGTTGATGTCAGTCACTCATCCTATCGCTTTCTTTCCGAATATTATAGTTTAATGTCATCGAAAACTGCGTTTATGAGTTATCTCGCAAATAAGAGTTACAGCAACTATGAAGGTTACAAGAAATTTTCAAAGGTGTTTATTTTTATCCGAAACATGCATTTACTTTTATGCAAGGTCACCAGTGAGAAATACTAGTTCAAATTGTGTTGAGGTGATCCTGGTTACTAGAACAAGTTATCTGAAGGAACAAAACACTAATCATTTGCTAACGAGCTTATTACACATGGGTTCACAATATCATTTACACATAATAAAAACAGCAAATGACCTATAACACGTGCTGCCCTATGGAACTCCAAATGTGACCAGAAGACAGTCCGAGTAATGCCCTCACACATCCATAAATTGTTCGCGATTATTGAGGTATGCGCTGCAGTCCAAGACATAAATAGCTCAGGAATGCCACCTCATTTCTAAGCTTGAATGTTGATCTAGCGTGAGGGACCTCAGTAAATGCTTTGCGAAGATCTAAAAAGAATGAATCAATTTCACCGCTATTATTGAAAACTTAAGCATATGAATGTGTAACTGAAATAAGCTGAGTAACTGTAGAAAAGCCCTTTCTGGAACCATGTTGTGTTTAATCAGTTAACAGAAATTATCCTGTAGCTTTCAAATAACATTCGATCGCCTATTTTGAACACTGGCACCAAAGTCGTCAGGCAATCTTTGATTGCACGTTGCAAGAGACTCTGCGTAGAAAGCATTGGCGATCTAACATGCAGGCACAAATGATTGCTAGGAACGTTGCAAGAAACTCTGCGTACTGCCGCGTATAGATATCAAGACATCTTGGCGACTCGCGCGTTCTTCAAGTAACTTGGAGACCACTCGCCCCCCTGATAGACTTTTTAATCGCCGAAGTTCACATGCTGGCTGCAAGCACGTTTTGAGCTTTACGTCTGCATATGTCGTGCATGAAGCGTTCGCTGAAGTGCACTAATTGCAATCAACACCACCGTTTCACATGGTACAATGTCGTCTACTGTAATGTCTTTTTTTTTCATGCGTGATTACAATACCATAAGCTGAAATTCGCGACAACAATCTCCAATTTTCACCGAGAAAGTCCGAGAACATATTCGGGGCTCTTTTGATGATGAATCATTATTGTGAAATAATGCCTTGACTGATGCAGTGCACGCACAAGGCCGCTTTGTACTCCAGCTTTTGCCGTAGGTGATGCATTTTTTTTTTCGTTTTAATATTTTCAATTCCGCCTTTATTTTTCAATAGACTTATTACAGAGCCTGCTAAAGGGGCAGAGGCTAAAGGCTTAAAATTCCTGACAAAGGCCTCTGTGCTTTACGGTTTGGTCAGCGGTTTAAGGAAAAAGAATATGCACAGTAATGCTGTCATCACAATAAAAATACAGAAAAAACAGAACATCATTTTACACTTTTATACATGTAAAAACAGTATCACTCAGCTTCTTTGATCGTGAACTTGATACATCAATGAATCAAAGACTTCCAAGCGAGATTTACAGCCAGAAGAGGGACTAGAAACTCTAATATCAGGAAAACGCCTGATAAGGGTTTTTCAGCGCTCTGGTGTCACACTACGCTAACGGCGCTCACGTTCCGATCACGCACGCCGGAGGACCTCCACGGGTTCGAGCCCCACGGCCGCTGCGTGCGCGCGTCCACCGCAGTCCCAGCTAGGGAAATGCGAGACCGCGCACGCAGCAAAGGAGACACTAGGCGAAGCTCTCCGGAAAGGACAACACGACCGTATAAAGCCGGGTTTTGATACAAACGCAATGCTAACAAACACGACCGAATCTGAACCTAACGGCTGTACAACATGGCCAAAAGGTTTGCAGGTGGCCGCTATCGAGACGACTGAAATGCGCCCGCCCGCCGGGTCCGGGACGAGCCGAATCAATCGTCGGCCGGGGGGGGGGGGTGGATCAAAGGGGCCGCCGCCGTAAGAGAGCAACACCTTGTGGCGCCAGGATGCGTGGTCTCTCCTCAAGGCGCGAATCCCGCCCGAAAGTCGGTCAGTGGGCGAGCGCTTTTCGTGTTGCGGGATGACATCCAAGTGACAATTTTTATGACCCGCTCCCATCAGGCACGGAGTCGAGGGACACGGCATTCTCGGAAACGCAATGGAACGGCGTCCCACGACTATTGCGAGCACTCGAAACCAGACAACGCGGGATAAAGTTCTTTATTTCCTGTGCAGCACAGCATCTTGCAAGAAACAAACAAGTACGACCAGAGATCTTGGCACTGCTGGAAGTATGCGCCTAAGGATAAAATGTGCTGAAGGCATCTTTTAAAAAAATATGCAAATTGTTATTTCCGTGTTTGTGCAAGCGTGTGGTGCCAGCGGCGCGCACGAACTTTGGTTTGGGAGGCGCAAGCGTGCATGCCTTTGTGGAAGCTCAGGATAGAACTCGGTCTTATCTCTGTGGCACTGTGCGGGCCTGTCTCGTAGTAAAGTGGACGCTGCTAAAATTATGAACAAGGAAAACAGGACATCCCGTGACGCCACATTTTAAATACGATTCACGACAGCACAGCAGAAGGTCCGACTCGCTGTTTTGTGTTGTCGGGTGTAGGCCTTCCTAATTTCTGGTTTGTCCACAGCCATCAACACTAATGTTGTCTATCAGAACACGTGCCATAATTGCAGATCAATCAGTGGCGCTACTGACATCCATATCTGCTGTCAATCTCGCTGAACGCGGGCGCCAAACACGGAAGAAAGAAAAGAACTAGGAGGGAGCGTCACTTGACCATCTTGAAGCCTAGTCATAAAAATGAAAAGGCTCATGGCGTGATGCGCAAGCGATAAAATTTCTATGCACTGAGCACGGTACGCGAGAGGATATAACGGAGAGCGCGTGACCTAGGTCAGCTGTGATGAGGCCACGGCTAACAGGTCACCGCGTGCCCCAAAGCATCTTGAAAAGGTGAGGCCCAGAAAAGGGGGATTATGGGGCGGCGTTAGAAGAGGCTGGCTTGCCGAGGCTAGCTGCTTGGCCCCCCGTCATGCTCCCTCCTAGTTTTTCTTTTTCCGTCCTCGAAGGCATCGAAATGCCCGCGTGCAAGCTGCATCTGCGACGTTCAATAGAATTACGGTTCACGAGAGCATTGCTGAAGAGTGCATCTCACCTGGTTGTTCTCGAACACTGAGCATTTGGAACGTCGGTCGATTCGCAGAAGCGACAGGAGCACCACTCATTCTAGAAGTTGCCACGAGCGTGCACGCGCAGCACAACCAGCAGACGCGCAGTACCCGGACGTCAGTCGCGCTGAACATTGGCCATCACCACTCCCGCACAAAAGCAAAGAGCCGTCAAACAGGGGGACGGGTCCGAGCTAGCGCCGCAGAACAAACCTGCCAGACTCGAGAAACACGGACGGCATAAACCTTGCTTGTTTCCTGTTAACACCGCAGCGCGCCGAGTGCCGTATCGTCCCGTATCATCTATCTCTCTAGCCGTGCCTGACCTTGGCCGCAAAGGTGAAAGGGAAAGCTCACACAGCATACAATCTGCTCGCATGTGCCCGGATTTAACACGCTTCGCAGCGAGCCTTCCTCCACTCGCGTATTCTCGTGCTTGTTATTGCTATATTTATTCTTTTCAATCTTCGAGCTCTCGCGCGACGTAGGGTTGCGTCGCATCGCGCTGCATTCTTCGCCGCGATTTTACCAAATGTTTTGAGGCCGGAAAAATAAACACTACTCACTGACATTACCATATATATATATATATATATATATATATATATATATATATAGAGAGAGAGAGAGAGAGAGAGAGAGGGTGTTTCAGCGAACACTGTCAAAATTTATTTAAGGTTGCCTGCGGCAGATTGCCCAATTTTAGGTAATGAGCTGGTCGACTCGGAGAGGCGGACATTACTTGCACGAAAATTGAAATGCACAATCGACTAATTAACAAAAATTCACTAATTAAGTTTTTAACTAATTACCTGATGGCCCATATTGCAATTTACAAAATGCATCCATGGAGTTCGCAAGGCGGATTCATTTGGAATTCTCAGGATGACGCCGGTTTCGAAATATTATTTCCCGAACTTTGCGGAGAAATGCATTGGCGTTCCAGGTAATTTTGTGCTTCAATGCATAAAGAGACGTTTTTGTTAAGAAACTAACTGGAACGCCAATGCATTTCTCCGCAAAGTTCGGGAATTAGTATTTCAAAAATGATGTCATCCGGAGAATTCGTTCCAAGTGGATCCGCCTTGCGAACTTGACAGCTACAATTTGTAAATTGCAATATGGGCCATCAGGTAATTAGTTAAATACCTAAATAGTGATTTTTGGTAATTATTCGATTATTCATTTCAATTTCTCGTGCAAGTAATGCCCGCCTCTACCAGTAGACCAGCTCATTAATTAGAATTGTGCTATCTGCCACAGAAAACATTTAGGAATTTTTGAAAGTGTTCACTGAAACAGCCTGCATACTGTATATACATTATTTCGCTTGGGGCTTACTCGGACTCAGTCTAGCCAAAAATTTCCCGCGGGTATAAACTCGGGCTCAAGCTCGCCAAAGTTCTACACAGCTCGGCTAACTCAGACTAGCGAAATTATGATTGAATAAGGTCATCCAACATATCCGCGAAAAAAACGACCCTGATTCGCAAAGTACTTCATTACGCTCACCAGTTCGTGGCTGGCATTCGTTGGTATTTTCAACAATTAAAACACTAAAGTGGATCGAAGGTACTGCGGGCACCCAATCATCGACGAGCCACCCTTTCACTCACGGGCGGGACTTACTAATTGAATTGAATTGTTGGCTTTTTATGCACCGAAACCACGATTTGATTATGAGGCACGCCGTAGCGGGGGACTCCGGATCATTTTTCACCACCAGGGGATCTTTAACGTGACCTCAATGCACTGGACACGAGCGTTTCTGCATTTCTCCCCCATCGAAATGATGTTGTCACGGCCGGAATTCGATCCCGCGATCCCGCGACCTTGTGCTTAGCAGCGCTACACCATAGCCGCTAAGCCAACACGGCGACGGGTGGGACTTCCTAATGCCCAGCTGCCCCAATTCATTTCAAACATCCAGTGGAACTAACTTCCACGGCCGCCAAAAGTGAACTCTGGCTAACGGGATCTCGCCGCTAAATTCCATAAATTGCGAGGCGTCAGCGCTCATGGTTCTTCCTGCCGTGCTTTTATGCAACCCTTCCAATTTAACTCACTCATGTCATACGTGGCTGAATATGTAGGCAAACTCACGCACGAGTTAACTCACGCAGACTCGGACCAACCGGTGAGTCTGCGTGAGTGGACTCGTGAGCGAGTTTGCCTACATATGCAAGCCACGTATGACATGAGTGGGTTATATTGGAAGGGTTGCATAAAAGAACGGCAGGAAGAACCATGAGCGCTGACGCCTCGCAATTTATGGAATTTAGCGGCGAGATCCCGTTAGCCAGAGTTCACTTTTGGCGGCCGTGGAAGTTAGTTCCACTGAATGTTTGAAATTAATTGGGGCAGCTGGGAATTAGCAACTCCCACCCGCCGCCGTGTTGGCTTAGCGGCTATGGTGTAGCGCTGCTAAGCACAAGGTCGCGGGATCGCGGGATCGAATTCCGGCCGTGACAACAGCATTTCGATGGGGGAGAAATGCAGAAACGCTCGTGTCCCGTGCATTGAGGTCACGTTAAAGATCCCCTGGTGGTGAAAACTGATCCGGAGTCCCCCGCTACGGCGTGCCTCATAATCAAATCGTGGTTTCGGTGCATAAAAAGCCAACAATTCAATTCAATTAGTAAGTCCCGCCCGTGAGTGAAAGGGTGGATCGTTGATGATTGGGTGCCCGCAGTACCTTCGATCCACTTTAGTGTTTTAATTGTTGAAAATACCAACAAATGCCAGCCACGAACTGGTGAGCGTAATGAAGTACTTTGCGAATCAGGGTCGTTTTTTTTCGCGGATATGTTGGATGACCTTATTCAATCATAATTTTTCTTAACTCAATTTCTGCCCATATCCAGAGATCATTACGTTTCAGCGTCAGACCATGTATTTTCTTGAGCTTGTTAACAAGCATGGAAAATAGAAATGCAAAGGACATCACCCCGTACAACACTGCTTTCTCAGGCGTTAGACGTAAATGGAAGTAAATTGTACTCCAAAGCGTAGCAGACGCACGGGATTGCCTTTTGTAACATTCATTTTCTTTTCAAATGCATTGTTCTAAACAGGATACGATTGTTTCATTCCAATCAAATATTCTCCGTAGCATTCGCTAAAATTAGATATTCTAGTTATTCTGATTTTGAGTGAACCCGGCTTGTCATCATTTCGGTTACTGAGGAAATTTCTATATACAAGGTGTTTCAGCGAACACTTTCAAAGAATTTTAAAGGTTGCCTGTGGCATAGAGCAAAATTCTAGTTCACGAGCTCTACTCGAAGAGGCGGACATTTGCACAAAAAATTCAAGTGCATAAAGACTAATTAACAAAATTAACCAATTAAATTTTTACCTAATTACCGTACGACCCATGTTGCAATTTACCAATTATATCCGTGGAGTTCGGATCCACTTGGAACTAATTCTCAGGCTGACACCGAAGTCGAGATATTATTTCTCTAACTTTGCAGAGATATGTATTGGCGTGCGAGTCACTTTCTTAACAAAACGTCGTTTTTTGCACCCATATAAATTATGGGGTTTTACTTGCCAAAACCTCGATATGATAATGAGGCACGCCTTAGCGGAGGACTCTGGAATAATTTAAACCACTTGGGGCTCTTTAACGTGCACCTAAATCTAAGTATACGGGTGTTCTAGCATTTCGCCCCAATCGAAATGCAGCCGCCGTGGCCGTGATTTGATACCGCGACCTCATGCTCAGCAGTCCAACACCATAGCCACTAAGCAACTAGGTGGGTAAGCACAAAAATAACCGGAACACCAAGGCATTTCTTCGCAATGTCCGGGAATTAATGTCTCGAAACTGGTGCCACCTGAGAATTAGTTCCTAGTGCATCCGCCTTGCGAACTCTACGGCTAGAATTTGTAAATTGCAACATGGACCATAAGTTAATATGTGAAAAACCTATCTGAAATCACTTTACGCGTTATCTCATATATATATATATATATATATATATATATATATATGTTACGAAAGAAATGCTCACACGTTCAACAGACACAAAATACTATTATTTTACTGACGTTTCGGCCGGTGGTCCGGCCTTCATCGCAGTGAATGAGAATATACAACACGTTCGTTACCAAGGTGTTGGGAAGACACGTGGAAAGGACATGTGGCGCCAAGGTGGTTTAAATAAATCTTGCGGGAGTGGAGGGGACGCCCCTGAGATGAAGCAACGCGCCGCCATGTTGCCATAGGCAGAAAGCGCGCCTTCTGCCACGGCAGCTAAAGTGCGTAGTGTGGTGGCGTAATCGTTGCATCGGGCGTTGCGTACGGCTGCACAAATCGAGGGAAAAAGGACTCTGGGATTACGTTTCACTTGTAAGTAGCACATTTTGTACTTCATGAAAACTTCTCTACCTGTCGCAACACATGCTGACAGCTCGCAATCTGTCGGCAATTTCGCCTCCGACGGTCATTGTTTTTTCCAAACAGGTTTCCTAAGAACCAAAATGTGTGAAGCACGTGGGAGCGGGCTGTTCGGCGGAAAGTCTGGAAGCAAAAAGACGGCGGTCACATATGTTCGTGGCAGATCACGCCGGGTTCTTTCGACCGGACCTTCGGGCAGATGTACGCCTACGACCGGGAAGCTGTCCTACTGTGTTTGACGCAATTCCAAAGCACCTGTAATTGCCGGTGAGTACACATTCTTGTGCTTGTTGATATAACCGGTGCGGAGCGTGAATAGGAAAAGAACACACCTTTGCCATTCGCTGAAAGTAAATAGATGACCCCCTAGACTTCGTAATCAGTTGCTGTGTTGTCTTAATTAATAGGTTTTCTCGCAACTACGGGGTGTTAATTAGCGTCGTTTGGGCAATATACGAGCACCTGTTTTGTCTTACATTTGTGCCTTTTCTGTTCTTATATTTGGGGTTGCATTACGCAATTCCGTGAGTAAAGCCAGTAGTTTTAAGCTGTGCAATTCTCGTTCCAGCTGAAAAGAAAGCGACCACCACTGAGGCCTCGCAGTACTACAACCGACAGAGGTGTTGAAGTTGACAAAGTTGTTGAAGATGTGGCAGTTGCATCACCTACAAAGCAGCATTTAAAAGAAATGCGTCATGTTTCTCAAGAGGAAATAACACAGCTCAAGAAGGTAAATATTCTGCAGCAGAGGAAGCGGAGATTAACCATAAAAAACGAAAAAAAAAACCCAGACTGCTCAAGAGATAATAAGGGATATCAAGGACGAAAAGCTAATGTCTGAGGAGGGCATGGAGGCGTTCACTGCAGCCCTTTACCCTGATATACAGCAACTCCTGAACAGGGCAGAAAAAGACCAGATCTTAAGGCACGTACCCATCTGAGCTGCGTGCATTTGCGTTAACGCTGCTCTGATAGTCTCCGTCAGCTTATGATTATGTACGCTCGAAGTTTAATGGAGCACTGCCAGCAGAGTGCACTAAAGAGAATGGTACAGTTCCATCAACGGGGATCCTGGCTTCACAGCTGAGTCACTGTCTTTCTTGAAAAACGTGTCCACTGCCGCACGTCGACTGTACTGTACTTTGGTTGTCTAAGACATGTCAATCAGGAAACATGTTGAGGTTGTGGGCGACAAAGTGGTTGGATATGTGGAATTTGGGCATGGAATGCGTGATGACAGTGTGCCTGAAGCCAAGAATGCATCTGTGTAGATGCTCCTTGGCTTGAACTTGCGAATTAAGTTGCCACTTGGGTATTTTTTAAGTGATTCATTGACAGGAGCTGATAGAGCCGAGCTAACGAGACAATATATTGAAAAGCTAACGTCAATAGGTGTTGATGTTGTTTCACTGACATTTGATGGCGCTGCATCAAACATCACCATGGCGAAGTGGCCAAACTCTACATAAGCATCAGACGAAAGACGAAAGAAAAAAGCGGAAATGAGTGCCGAAAAGTGAGGTCTGCTATTACGAGGCTGATTATTTTTAAAGACCAGTAATGCAGACCCTTCACCGGTGTTCATGCTTGCAAGGAGAACACCAAAAGAAACAAAATAAAGTTCATTGCATTGTTATCTGCCATTTGACTTCTAATTATTGACTACTTCCCCCTTAGTGCTCGCCATAACCGTTAAAAACCACGGTGGGGAGACGCGGCGGGCGCGGCGGGCGCGTTGCGGCTCCCGTTTCTTGCCTATGGCAAGATGGGAGCCGCGAGCGCGGCGCGGCTTCACCGCCGCCTATTGGTAGGTATAGGCGACCTCCGCTCCAGCAAATTTATTTAAACGTCCTTGTGTGGCTCCAAACAAAATTTGAGGAGAAAAATAAAATAAACAACAAATACACACAATTTTTTAAACGAGGCATTAACAGATGAAGAGAGCACCACACGTGAATGGCTGCGATGAGTCATGGAGGTGGACGCGTTGTCCTCACCGTCGAAGAAGCGGAAAAAAAAGAAAAATTACGGTGGTGGAAGGGGGAAAAAGGGGAGGAAAACACATGTGGGTGGCTTTGATGAGCCGCCTCTAAGGCAGCGCGTTCCCCAGTCCCGAGGGACCACCATCGTTTAAGATAAGAAGACTACACTCTACTGCAGACACGCCGTGCGAAAGGGGCATGCGACACATTAGCGTCTCCAGAGTGAAAAAAGAGAGGATATGCGGACTTTTCAGCACGAAGGAAGATCGTTTTACATGCGTCGCGGTTAGACTACAAGGAATTTACTTTTGGCTATAACCACATTGTTCTAATCGGAAGACAAAGACGTGAGTTTCCCGGTGCTTTCATTAATACCCGAGGCGGTGGTTTTAAACTTATAGATAAGCTAGGACTCGCGAATTTCCCGGTCGTGGTGTGAGCGAAAGCCTGATTCCAATATTCTCGCTTTCAAGTCATTAACAGAGTGACCGGGAAGGTTGACATGTGTGTAAAAGGGAAGGTTCAAAAGAGATTTTGTGTGTGACCTGTGGTTATTCAATCGTATCCTGAAAGGTGTCTCCGTCTGACCAATATACTGTTGATTACAAAATGCACATTCAAGAAGGTAGATTACATTGGCGGTGTCACATGTAAAGTTTCCTTTGATTTGAACAGAGAAGTTGGACTCGGTGGTACTGGTTGCTTTCTGTGTTGTCCTCATGTGAGGACAAACCTGGCAACGTGATTTGTTGCAAGGCATACAGCCTGTGCAACGGCTTGGATTTAAGGTTGACTTTGTCAAACTGTCGCGTAAATTTTTATTTCTCCTATACACGACGCGGGGTGGTTCTACAAATATGCGCTTAAGGCGATCGCTTTGTTCAATGATATAATGGTGCTTTCTAAGAATCGCTGAAACCTTCGGCACCGACGCAGAGTGGGTAAGGATTATATTTGTGCATTGTTCACTATCAGGTGGTTTAGCTTTAAGTATGTCGGCACAGTTGAGCTCGCCAGCTCTGTTCACAGCATCATCAATCACTAGTCGATAAGCCTGTTGACTCCTACACGCCACAGACACTTCTTAAGTTAGTTCTCGAACTAAACAATTTTGAGTTTAACGGGGTCCATTGTGTGCAAGTAAGCGGAACGTCAATGGGAACGAGAATAGGTCCTAATTACGCCAATATTTTTATGGCTGTACTAGAAGAATTTCTCGCGTCTCGCAGCTTAAATCCACTCTGCTACAAGCGTTTTATCGATGACATCTTTATGATTTGGCCTCAAGGGGAAACAGATCTCTTAAAATTTATAGGTGGCTTCAATCGTGCTTATCCCACTATTTCTTTACTCACCACTACTCGCAGGACAGTGTTAACTTTCTGGATGTAAGCGTCTCACTGTCTGGAGGCAGATTAACTACAAAACTTAACGGGAAGCCAACGGACACACACGAGTATTTGCATTTCTATAGCAGTCACGTCAGACCCTGTAAGACGGACATTCCGTACAGCCAAGCCCACCGCTTTAAGCGTATATGCTTAAACAAAGAAGATTTCAGTGATAATTGTGTGCTAATGAAAGACGCCTTTCTGAAGCAGAAATACCCGGAGCAGATAATTGACCTTTTCCAAAGGGGTCCTCTGCGCATGCGCGGCGATGGCCGCGCACAGTACGACGGGAAGGACGCGAGCGCCATGTTTTTTGAGGCTCTCCGGCTCGCCTGCTCGCCGTCGAGCTTTCTTGTGATGCCGCAGAGGTGCGCCGCTGTGGTGCACAAATTAAATCCCCTTTATATAAAAAGTAGCGCCATCCACTTCCCTCCTCCTCCGTTCCACTATCGCGCTCGGCGCGATATCGACAGTGCCTGCGTCGGGCCTGCCGTGGCATACGACAGCTAACGCGCTACCAGAGGAAATCCGAGGAAAACTTCGATCGCGCCCTGCGGAGAAGTTTTTGAGGGGCGATTTTGCTTCGTCAGTCAGTAACTGGTCTTAATAATGCCGTTTTGGAAGTAGCAACGCGACGATGCGAGACGGCGCAAATATCAAGTGTGCAGCAAGCGTTTGCGCACGCCGGATGGTAAACAAAAAAAGCCTTTTGCCCTCGCCTTGTCGGTTGCGGCAACTTAAGGCGCAGCAGCATGCCATCACAACGAAGTTCTTGTCCCTAACACGTTTGATCCGTTTGTGCGTACAGCACTTTCGACGCACAGGCCCGAGAATGGCAGTCGAAGCGCGCTGGAAAGAAAAAAATATACAAAAGCGCAACACGAGCTTCCACGTGACACGGATTGGTCAATGGGGGAGCGGATGACGCTGGGGCGACAGGAGGCGGCAAGGAGGAAACGCCGGGGTGAGCGTGGTGGCGGCAAGATCTAAGAATGGCGCTACTTTTTATATATAGGGGCTATAGCACAAATGCCAGCAACAAGCTTCCTAAGGTCAGGTTTTTTTGCTTCCCTGCAGCTTCTTTACACGCAGCGAAAAGGAGAAAGTGGGTCCAGGCGATGCGCCGGATAAATGTCGACGGATCGACGTGGAAGCGTACAGCTAACTCGCGTGTTTGCAGCGAGCATTTCATATTAGGTAAGGCCTCCTGCGCTCGGATTGATAACATTCACGTCGGGCAAACGGTGCACATTGTCGACAATCGCTGCGTTTTGTAGCAATGCTTTTCCTATGCTGTTCCTTTCCGAGCTTCGTCATATCAGATGAATGATAAGCAAGTGGAACAAGCAAGTGGTTGACATGTGCCGCGGTCCGCCAAGCAGACAGCGCGGTGCTAACGATAACGCGGGCGGCGTCCAATCGCCGCGAATGACGATGCACTGAGTAAATGTCAACGGATCGACGTGGAAGCGTACAGCTAACTCGCGCGTTTGCAGCGAGCATTTCATATTATGTAAGGCCTCCTGCGCTCGGATTGATAACATTCACGTCGGGCAAACGGTGCGCATTGTCGACAATCGCCGCTTTTGTAGCATTGCCTTTCCTATTCTTTTGCTTTTCGAGCTTCGTCATATCAGATGAATGATGAGTGTGGTGTACAAGCAAGTGGTTGACATGTGCCGCGGCCCGCTAAGCAGACAGAGCGGTGCTAACGATAACGCGGGCGAGGTGCGGTCGCCGCGGAGACGAAGCGTGAGCGGGGAGATATGTAAAGAAATCGTTTACATGAACCCGACGTGAGCGGGTCGAGTCAGAAATGGGGATGACTGAGCCCGACGTGACCGCGTTTTCATGATCTCGACAGACATATCCCAGCCTGAAAAGTCGACTCGACCCGCTTCTGTCTGGTTCATGTAAACGCCCCTAAGGGTTTTAGTTGCGCATCGACTACTGAAGTTTGCCCGGATATAAAGCTAGGTTATCTCTCTGCGTGTGTGATAAAGCTGTGGTGATTGTGGACTGAAGGGTAAAGTATTGGACAATGTAAGAACGATTTCTGTTTGCAGGAGAACCATGTAGGTTTCCGGACCACCCCGACAGCGTCCCGTCCGTATTTAAGCACAAGCCTACGAGCCGCCGAGATGCTGTTGTGCGTTTTGAAAGGTCGGCCAACAGACGAAGTACTCCGAGCCAGTCTTTCAAACGTTCTCAGCTTCCAAGTGAGTAATGTTTGACACTATTCGGCAATCCACACATATGCGTCGAGTTGAAATAAAGCTACTGAAAAAAATGGAGAATGTCAGTAACAGAAGCAGTCATCACTAGATGGGACGGTGATCATTAGATTTACAGCTCTGATTAGTGGTTTAAGGCACAAGCAAAAGCAGTATAGGCGCTAGTTGCCGGAGGTTGAATATTCTCTGAGTCTATCAGCGTGTACGGTTAAGCAAGTAGTAAATGCTATTTGTTTACATTTGTGTAGCTTTCCGACTCCGTTTAATAAACTGCAGGGTTCATGCGTCTAGCGCTTTGTGTGAAGACTGCGGTTGTACTTTTTGTTACACCACAAACTCACCCGACAGTACATGCATCAGTACAATGCGTACTGCAGTGGGCAATCATTAATGGTAGTCCTCTTAATACTTCATGCTTAGTTGCTGACAAGCATGTGTACAACTTTTCTACGTTTTAAATGCAGGATTGTAACATTAGTTTTTGTCTGCAGGTCTACACATTTTTCTTTTTTTTCGTTCAGATACAAAGCCAGCAACCACACAGAGCAGCCAGCCTTCAGGAAGTAACACATCAATGGTGCCAGCTGTCCCGGACGATCCACCACACCACAGCGATGGAAGCCCAGTGCTGGAACCCGAGGCAGTACATCAACTTCCAAAAACTCCTGTATTACACATTCATTTTGACTCTGGGGAAAATACAGAAACCCAGGCTAGTGAAGCACCTGAGCATTCTACAGCCAATCTTGAAAGTGGTGCTGCCATGCATGATGCATGCCAGCCCGACAATGTGTCTAGCCTTAGAATAGCTGAACCTGAATTCCGTTTAGCTAGTGCAGAACAATATAACCTGATACTAGAGTCGCATTTAAAAGCAGCACAGCACACTGACACCTGGAGAATGAGCTACTATGAGCTGAAAGAAACAACACTGTGTCTGTCTAACATGAAGACAGAACAAGACATGCTGTATTACACAAGCCTACCGTCCATGGATGTGTTTAATAACCTCCTTTACCTAGTCGTACATCAAAATCGACACCTTAAAAAGCATGAAGAGATAAAAACGCACAACACCAAAGAGCAGTTGTTTATGGTGTTGGCACGCCTGCGGACAGGCATGCCCACGAGGGAGATTTGTCGAAATTTCGCCATACCAATGTCGACATTTAGTCGCCTTTTCTCGACATGGATTCTGATGTTAGAAAGACTCCTCACAGATATTACTGGCTTTCCATCCCTCTCCGATATCCAGTGCAACATTTCACACCACTTCAGACGGTATCCAAACACACGGATAATATTAGATACAACAGAAATTCGCATCCAGAAGCCTTCAGGGGTGTACGCCCAGAGACAAACATTTTCCAACTATAAGCATGCCAACACGATGAAGTGCCTAGTGGGAGCCACACCGAATTGCTTTGCGAGTTTTGTGTCTGCTTTGTATGGTGGAGGAACCAGTGACAGGGAAATTGTACAACAGTCAGGTGTACTTGATTTGTTGGAACCAGGCGATGGTGTAATGGTGGATAAGGGCTTCAAAGTTGAAGACCTTCTTCCACGTGGTGTTTCACTTCATATTCCTCTTTTTCGCATTACTGGCGAAGCTCAAATGAGTGGAAAGGACGTTGAAGAAACCAGGCAAATTGCCATTGCGAGAGTTCATATAGAGAGAGTTATTAGGAGAATTAAGGAGTTCCACATTTTAGACAAACCATTTCCTATAAACATGCTGGACCTGGCAGATGCAGTTTTTACAACATGTGCCTACTTGTCAAACTTTAGAGGGCCGCTGATAAATAAGGATAAAGAGACGATAGAGGACGAAGAGGTTCAACGAACCCCGCAACATGCAGTGGTAGCAGTGTGTCAGAATTTATGTATGTATATGCTGCATGGACAAATAAACTTTGAAAAAATGTGCCAGAGAGGAAGTGCTTTCCCTCCTGGTCCAGAATATTCTGGTGATTCTGGCCATTGGATCAGAATGTTTTTCAGTAAACAGCTTGACATGCAATCGAATGAATGAGTTTGGATAATCGTTAATAAATTTGAAAACACCTTTTATTCTCCTGAATTTCTTTCAATCATCTCTTTGCCATGGCATGTCGTTCTTGCCCAAACACGCAAATTCTGCTAGGTTTGATTGGACACATTTAATCCTTACAAATGCACCCAAGGAAAAGACATGTACTTTAGACTGTAATTCATACATATAATTGCACCTAAGTTATTGCATGCGAAACTGAATTGCACTTTTACAGAAAAATAGAGAGCTTCAAATTTCTATATTCAGTGTTGACTGCAGTGCTAGTTAAATACGAAATTTGCAGCATGAAAGCAAGCAGTTTTCACTGTTCAAAGCACACATTTTCTTCTCAACTATTGGGTGGTTGAGATGCTAAAACCCTTACAAGTATTCAGCCTTAGCATTCACCCAAGAACAAAACATGTGGAGCCACCAAATGCGACTGCAGTTTTGAGAGGCTTGTTTCTTGCTATTTACAATATCCACTACTTCAGTTTCCTGATAGCTTCATTGGGTCATCCGATGTCTCAGCGATGTAAAAGCCTTGAGCGTACTTTTTAAAAGGCACATATCCGGCCCCTGTGGTATACAGGAAACCCAACCGCCTCATGCGGCGTGTTAGGAGCTCAGGAATGATGGCAGCTTTGTAAAAATATATCGGTGCTTGCAGCGTTTCATGCCACACATCTTTGTGAAAATAAATCCTTTCAACAGAGGTACTAAGCAGCAGCTCAGTTCAGTTCGTCCACAAAACAAGATCACATCATGTCTTTCCGGTGACCGCTAGTTGTCCCTGGATTTGAAAAAAATAAGGATGGTCTCTTTTTAAAGTAGCAACACCATCAACCACTTGCGAACAAAATGTTTTGTCTTGGCATGCCTCGGTAATGGTCTGCCCTGCCTTAGAGGCAGGGCACTTTACCTCAAGGAGCCCCGTCTCAGTTCCATCTCTGACCAAGCCGACTCTTATATATGTATAATAAACTTGAATTGAATTGACCAAGCGGTCTGGTGATGCCGCTATGAAGGGGTAAGCTTCATGAACATGAAGTCCGGTTTCAGAGACCTCAATGTCTTTATCATACAGCTGCATTATTGCAATGTATTTTTCCACAGTGACCGCTTCATTTCTGAGTCCATACAATCTTGGGTCACTTGGTCCAAGGTTCTCTTTCTGGCGAGGATACAAAAT